>NW_010108768.1:30309-48531 GCF_000699245.1 Pterocles gutturalis
AATTGAGAGCACTTTCAGTTCGGGTCCTCGTGGAAAAGATGCTCAGGCTTTTCAGGAGCTCCAACAGGAGCCTGACCAGCCTTTCCAGGCAGAGGTCAGCCTTTGAGAGTGTCTTCAGTGACCCTAAGGTCTGTCCTTTGGAGATAAAGTGACTCTGGGAGGTTTGCTGAGCACCGAGGCTGGGGAGGATGAGTGGGAGAGCACCTGGGGGGGGGTGTCTCTCAGGAGTGGTTCCTAAACCAGACTGGAGCATGACAGCACCTTCCTCTCTCTCTCTTCAAAGAAAGTCTAAAGCTGTCTGTGCTTTAAGCCCGGGATGGCTGAAATAAGAGTATTTATTTAAAACTCTCTTTTGCTGCATTTTCCCACAGCTGCTTTGACTTTCTTGCCCCTCTAGCACCTACTCATTGTTCGGGTGAGGAGGGGGACTATTTTTGACCTCCATCTTTCCCAGTTCACATGCCTTTAAAGCTGACAATGCTGCAACAATGTCTGTAACTATCTTCCATGGATTGTTTTAACAGCTTTTGCATTCTTCACTTGTCCTGTGTCAGTCTCCAACTCCTTCCTTTCCTCTTGAACATTTCCTCTGATAATTCCTGCTTATAACTCTAGGCATAGTCTGTGTCATTCATCATAGCAGAAATCCTTAACCACTGTATCATTTGTCAGTGGTAGCTGTAGCAGTACAGTAACATTTCCAGAAAACAGGGAATAATTGCAGAGCAGCGTTCTGGTGGTTAGGCATTTTAAAGATTCAGCTCTAAATAAAAACCCATCTGTCTGAAGGCTCTTGTTTTCCTGAACCTTAGCTGGAATCTTCCTAGCGCTTTATCCCTCAAAACCTCCTGGGTCTGTGAGCTACTTCAAGACAAATGGAAGTAGCTTTGATTATTTTATACTGAGAAAACTGAACTATTTTGTAGGAGGAATGTGTTGATTCAAGTGGTAGCAAGGTCCTATGTGCAGATTCCCTTTTTCTCTGATGAGTGATAATGGTATTTTTTAACATTATATAGATAATGACTTTCAGTATAGCTTTCTTTCAAGAATGTGATTGTTTTCTCTTGTTATAGTTTTTAATGATTTTTTAATTATTTTAACTTCTTTGAGATTTTTTTTCTACATTGCCATGCTAGAATAAATCACCTGTTTTACTAGCAAATGAAGACTACCAATAAGCCGAGAGATCTTTGAAGTATCATGCCCACATCAATCAGTGGGAGGTGCAAAATGTCAAAAGCTTTCAAAAGCGTAAAAGCTTTTGAAACTTACAATTCAAAGACTACAGTCTACCTACATACTAAGAGCCTACAACACCTAGAAGGTCACAGTAATTGCCACCACCCTCAGGACAGTGAGGCACAGGTACAAACTGACCGAACCCCCACTTGGGCACGTGGTCAATTCTAACTACTTGGAAACAAGCTGTTTGCATGTAATTCTACTGTTTGTTTGATCAAAAGAAAGCGACCTGCTTATGAAACACTAAATCCTCATTAGAAGAAAGTTTTAGTGTGAGAACATCCTTTTAAGGCTTTTGAAATGTTAAAACTTTTCTCTCTGTTGGAGTGAGTTGCCTGTCCTGACCAGCTGCCTTTTTAAGAGCAAGAAAATGTGCCTGTAGCTGTAAAGCGACACAGCTACTGATTGTTAATGAGAAATGTAAATTCTGTATAGCAAATGAATCTCTGGAATTTACCTGAAGTGGTTTTGGTAGAGGTGGTTAATGATTTTTCATTCAGAAGTCAAACCTCTATATAACGCACTTTCAGAACATCTTAAATGATCTTAATTTGCCTGGGTGGTAGTTTCTGCTCATATGTTCCAAATGCAAGGACTTGCTACATAAAGAAGCACAAGCTGTATCAGTTTCAGTTTAAGTTACATGCTCAGCAAATGTCACACATCTCTTTGTATTGCTTTTAGCTATTACACTTTGTCTGATATTAGAAATGCACTCATGTAAAATATCTCCCTACTATTTCCTGCAAGTCATAGGATTTTTTTTAATTATCTGCATAAATGCATTTATTAGCACTGTTAACCTTTAAATAAAACTCCCATTACTGCCATCAGTCACCTAATTGGGCTTTCCTAACCCGCTTAAGCTCATTACCTGTTCCTCCATCTTTCATATCAGCCTCCTTCTGTGGTGCAGAACTGAAAACCCAGCGCTGCACCCAGGGCTCAGCCAACAGAGGTTGCCTGGGCAACCAAGATGCAGGAATTGGACGTGTGGATAGGGACAGAAGGAAAATAAAACCACCAAGAGAAAAAAAATCCAAAACACTCTTTATAAATACTTTACCATTTGTTAAACTGTTTATAAGTATTCCAGCATAGCTCTGTACTGGTGTTTGAGGAGTGAGTCTCATCTGCCTTGCAGTGAGAGGCTACAAGAGCTCAGGCAACAGTTTAGCAAAGCGAAGGTTAATATGATCACAGCCTAGAATTATCCAGAGAGAAAAAAAGATTTCTGATACAATAAGGCTTTCTATTTTAGAAGAAAAGGTATAACAGTATCTGACAGCCAGATCTAGCTGAAGCTAAATACATTCAGACTAGAAATAATGTATGCATTTTTAATCAGGAGAGCAGTTAAGTTTTGAAGAAACTCACCTAAGGATTTGTCTCTCCCTGTAACTTAATAATTGTCTCTTTCTAAAAGATATTCTCCAGCTTCTAGATAAACTATGGATTTCACAAAGTTATCACTCAGTATAAGTCGTCAGGCTGCTGCCTTCTGTAGTTCAAATGGTTCCTAATGGATTAAAGTCTATAGGGAGAAAACAGAGCAAAAGAAATAGTGATGAAAAAAGGTATCACTTTTTCCTTACGATGAGTAAATACTAACATGTTGAATCAGACCAGTACTCCAGCTACTCTGCTGGTTTTCATTTGTCTGCATCCTCACTGAGGTTTTTCAGGGAATGATTTTTTTGCAGTAGCCAGTTCTGCAATTCCTTGTCTCCAGAGTCTGTTTCTTTTCAGTTCTGATTGGTGAAAGGGTGGCCTTGGCTATGAATATGGTTTACTATTTGCAGTCTTTTCCATAGTTCCATGGTTGCTTCACTGGTAAATGTATACACTCTAAGTATTTTTGTCATCCATATTTCTTTGGTCCTGATAGACAAACTGTTTTATACATGGCTAATTGACTTCTGTTGCTAATTGACCTTTTTTTCTTATTAGAATTTAGCCTGAAACCTTAACGACTGGTGTTAACATGTGCGTATTTTCAGTGGCCAGAGATCAAACCCAACATTGTTTCTCTCCTTGAATTCAAGTTGTACCCCAACTGTGAAATATTTGGTGGTTTCCAGTGCTGAAATCTTGCTCACGTTTTAATTCCAGTAACAGACAAAAATCTCAAGAGAACAGTTTGGGCAATTTCAATTATAAATATGAAACTTATTCTGGACCACAGCTTATGTCATGAAAACTAATTACTAAGTCACTTGAAAAAAAATTTACACCTTGCAATTTTCTCAGTCGCTCTGCTTAAATGTCTGCTTGTTTTAGAAGTGCTGTTTATGCACCAGCCACTTCAGAATCACAAAGTGGTGGAGGTTGGAGAATATCTAGTCCAACCCCCCTGCTCAGGCAGGACCACTTAGAGCTGATGGCCCAGGACCGTGTCCAGATGGCTTTTGAATATCTCCAAGGACTGAGACTCCACAATGTCTCTGGACAACCTGTGCCAGTGCTTGGTCACCCTCACAGTAAAAAACAGTTTCCTGATGTTCAGAAGGAACCACTGTTTTGTGCCTTTTGCCGCTGGTCCTTACAGGATAGAATAGCTGTAGTGAGCCAAGCCGATGGAAGACAATTAATGTATTTTGTTCCAGTGTCCAAATGTAGCACAGGACAGTCTCTTGCAAAATCTTCCATTCATTTCAGGGAAAGAAAGACATGAGCCTTGCAGCTCATGCTGAGACATCCTCAGCACTGTCAGCCACTTGTTGATGCAGGGTTTGGCATTGGACATGTCTTTAATTCCAAAGGTGTGAAATACTACCATCAGTCAACTCAACAAGTATACAGTCTCCCTCCTTGGCAACTCAGCTGGAGAGCTGTCAAGCTGCTACTGGACAGATAAGATAACCCCAACCTATACCCTGTCATGGTCTTGTGGGGAGATGGAAGGGCCCCCAGCCCAGGGCCAAAGGGAGGTCCACACCCTTTTTCCCTGGGTAGCTGAGAGCTGGATCTTATAAAGGAGCTCCAGGTATGATCCCTCACAACATACTGACCATGTCATAGTGGGAAGAGCAGTGATGATTGCTCATTGACTGGGTACTACATGAGTTCCTGGCAACAATCCTTGCAATGCAGGGGCCACAATGGAACCGCTGGTAGAGCACTGGTGGTGGTCCAAGTCACAGCGGGGTTGGTGACATGGTTGGCCCAGAATGAGTGCCTCCTGGCTGTCAGGGTGATGAGGGATGGACAGCCTTGGGGTGACTCCTTTACAGTGAGGGTGACAGAGCACTGGAACAGGTTGCCCAGAGAGGTTGTAGAGTCTCCTTCTCTGGAGACATTCAAAGCCCGCCTGGATGCGTTCCTGTGTGATCTGATCTAGGTGTTCCTGCTCCGGCAGGGGGATTGGACTAGATGATCTTTCGAGGTCCCTTCCAATCTCTATCATTCTGTGATTCTGTGATGCTGGGGGAGCCCTGTGCAGGGAGGCAGGGGTTGCCCATGAATACATGGGGTTGGATGTTGCATCTGTTGATTCTGCTGTTTATTTCAGCCTTAGCCCTTGACTAGAATAAAAGGAGTTCCTGGTACGGTCCTGTTCCCTCCCTTATCTGCCACTAAGCTGCAGAGTGTCATGACTTTCTGCACAGACAGTTACCTAAGGACTATGGAAACACATGTAGCCTTGGCTAAAGCGAGCTCTGCAGCACCCACCTTCTCTGTACCCTGTCATGATTCTACAGGCAGCTGGAGGGTCCCTGTAACCACGGACAAAGGGAGCTCCACACCACTCACTTTCTCTGTGCAAAACTTGTCTTAAAATAAATATTCTGATTTGTGAACCCATTAGCTGATTTGTGAACTGATTTGGGCTGTAAGGAGAAGAGAGGAGGAGACAAAGGCAAAACCTTCCCACCCAGGCACAGTGATAATTCCATCAGCACGAGGAGAGAATCAGACACACTGGGGACCAGATTTTTAGCCCCCACCAAACAAAGTAACTCCATTGTGTTCAGCACAGTGCTGCTTCACAGTGTATGAGGATCTCCCTGTTGTCATAAATCAGCCTTAGATAAAGAGGCTCCCCATTAATTTGCCAAGTCCTGCTCCAAATACATTGACTGTTTGTGAACAGAGCCTTCCCAGTCCCTCTGTGGAGCTGCATGGTCGTATGACAGGTAAAGAGCACATCAGCAATTACTGCTACAGTGGAAAAGGAAAGGTGGAAAAGAAAAATTGAAAGTTACTACAAAACAAAAATGCTTATCCTAAACCCACCTATTACAGGTAAACTGTAAGCCTTAATTAAGCCACCTTGCCTATAGTTAAATTACATCACACCAATGTTTCATCCCTGGCAAACACGAGGGATAGTTCTATACTTTGCAGTTTTATAAGACAAAACCAGAGCAAGAAAAATAACTCTGCTGTGCTCAGTAAATGTATGCAAATAACCACAGCAGGAAGCTATCAGTAATAAGGCCCAGTTAGAAAGACATCTCACAGGTTAGTCAGCGTTACCACTCTTTTAATTTTCTTTTTCTTTTTTTTTTTTCAGAAATCTAATAATCTTTTTTCAAAGCTTCATATAGACAAGACTTTTCCTGGGACCAGCTGGTGTGTTTCTGCAGTGTTTGGGGAAAGCCTGAAACACAGCCATTGCACCGATGCAAATGCCTGACGCAGCCGCAATAACCTCCTAGAAGCCAGGGCAGCTTAACCACAGCATGAAGTGGGAACTAGCTGCCACGGCACAGTCACCTGGCTTACCTGTGACTCGGGGCTTGTGCTGGTGCAAGTTACTGCAGCGGGTGTCTGTCTGTATCACAAACTTGGCTCAGTCAAGTTTGTTGCCTTTGCTCTCATGGAGAAATCACCATCCATGTGGGGTCTTCATGGCATTTCTGTAAGACTGATGAAAGGCACGATGCCTGTGTAATGGAGATGACATATGGCATAAACTTGAAAAGAGAACAGTCGTGTTTTCATCTATCGTGCCTTTGTCCTTCCACCCACATACAGCCTTGTGTCATAAAAGGAGGGCAAGGAGTTGACCGAATATTTCCTTTTTTAAATTAATACTTGGTGGCCAACATATTAAATAAGGGCAAGACGAATGAGGTTTGGGTTGCAGCCAGGGCAAGAACATTTAATATAAAAACCTAATCTAGAGCAATGGAACTGCTTGAGGAAATTCCTGTCTCTGGCACCTTTTCTGGAGGAAGGAAAAATAATTCAGGTGTTCACCATTTCTTTCCTGAGACAAGAGCATTTTCCCTCCATGCTTAGTTTCAAACATAATCACTTATATTATGAAGGTCAGAGCATTTACACGTTACTGTCCCAGCCAGTCATCTTGGTTCAGCAAATCACTTCCAAACCTTACTCCTCACAGATAATATTTTAGCAATGCTTTGTGGCCAAAGTTAGGCACTTCTTTACTTTTGGTAATTACAGACCTCTCTATTCATTCAAGGAAGATAAACTAGAAAAACATTTCAAAGATGATTACAGGACTCAACAGCTTAGCCTCTATCTAAGACACTTTTTAAAAGGTAAAAAGACAGTGGCTTTAAAGCTACTTTAGACAAATTTGAATATTTTACCCGGATCCTGACCTACACTGATTTACAAGAACCTGAGGAGATGACAGATCATCCCACACAGCCTGAAACAGTCTGTCAGACTTAATTTTTGTTATCTGCATTTAGGAAGTCTGACATCTCCTCTAAGAATTGAGGTAGTGATCAGCACATACACCCCATGGCAAATTACATCTCCCCCAAAACCTGTACCAGTCATCTGCATTTATGAAACATTGCAGAACTCTCTGGAGGGAAACCAAAGTAACAAGTGCATGATCCCTCTGTAGTCTAGCCTGAAATAATAAGCATGTAACATCAGATAGAATATTTGTTCAAAAATATTTCCTAAAAAGGCAGCTGAAAGGAGAATTTGGGTATATTGGAAGCATTTTACATATTAACACTAAAGTATTGGCTGAAAGACCACGACACTCCCTGTTTTCGGAGTTTTAAGTGCCTTATATTCAAGATCCATGAAGTAGCAACTTAAACAATTACACAATCTTTTCAAGGGCTTTTTCCTCCACTTTAGTTACAAGTGTGGAGAACAATTTTTTCAACTTTGTGCATTGCACTGATGTTCCATGTGAGAGCTTATTCTAGCCAAGACTTCCACAAATTACCACATTTTAATGACTTCTTCATCAAAGGAGTGATGCCCATCTGGACACACTTAGCTGGTCACATTTCTTCACACATATGAAATGATGCATGGTAAGTTGAGACTACTCTGGGGGGAGCTGACAGTGTCACAGCAGGTTATGAGTGGCCGTAGGTTGCTTTCTTACTGCTGAAACTTGCCCAAAGCAAGACCAACAGGCTTTCCCTCATCTTCTCCCCTGCTTCCTTCCTGCATCTCCTTGCCCTTGGAAGGATCATAAGAAAACTGTGAGAGAGAAAACCTTGTGTTTCTCTCTTGTATTCTGGGAATCAGAAGCATACATACATGCATGATTTTTAAAAAAATAAGTTTACATGAAAGACATGAGCCATGCATAATCAGTATAATTTTTGTGATAGAAACACTCCTGGAAGGCCCCAAACACTGGCTGCCCACTTGGATTAAAGTGACTACAGCAGCTACAGGGTAAGGGAGGACACAATCTGCTCTGGAGAGAACCTTATCACCCTTCCATCTGTTGTGACAGCGGATGTAGAAAGCCAAGTTGTCACCTAGCTTGGTAAAATTAATTTTGCATAGAAATGCTTTATTTAAAATGGAACCCATCAAATAGCATCTGTAGAGTCTAACTTTGGTAACATCAACTAAAAAAGAAAATTTACTGTTTTCATTTAAGTAATGATATGTAGCTGTGTAAGATTTTTGTATTGTCTAAGTTGAAGAACACATCCCATATCTTCTAATAAACCACTACCATGACAATACCTTTCCTCCCACATACATCCATACACAGTAGTACTATAGTGTGCTGCTGTAGTCTGATGAGAGTTGAAGCTCTTTGGAATATGTTTTTCATTTATAGATAGACTATAAACATACATGTACACTCTGTGAACTCAGAACCACCCAATCAATTCTCTTTTGTGCAAGAAATAAAGTGAAATAAACACAGTGAAAAATGCTTGTTGTTCAAATGTATTATTTGTTGCACATCTTGGTTGCTGGTTTGCTAGGAGAACCAGCCCTTACCTTCCCCATTTGGATAGCAGGAAGATAACATCATTATGAAAATAATAAAAAATGGAATGATCAGCACCCTGTCCTCAGAAATCTTACTTTCCTTTCCCCCTCTCCTCCTTTTTTATCTCAAGTATTTTTAATCCAGCAAGGCGATAACAACACTCTTCCCCTGACATGTTCAGTAACTGGGTGCACAGCTTTGTCAGTTGGTTTCAGGAGGCCCATTTTTGTTCTGTGAAAGTTTCAGGGCAATTACTAAGAAGAAAAAGCACAGATACCCATGGGGTTCTTTTTTAATTTCTTCTGGTGACAGCTCTCAGGAATAAAGAAGTTGTTCTTAATTAAGACTGATGAATTAACATGCAGGTGTATGCGTATGTCTGTAACACGTTGGCACTTTTCTCTCCTTTTTCTAAGTCTTTGTGGATTCACAACAACTCTTTCTACAGGCAAACTGTGTTTGATGCAAGGTTTGTCATGTTACATTGCCATTTCAGGATACCCAGAACTGGGATAATTTCATCTGGATAGTTACTCACTGTTTAAAAAGAAAAATTTTTCCTTCTGCAGATGTTCAGCCAAGAGCAACATTGGCTAAAGAATGTTAAATTTGTACTAAAATCTAGTTCATTTTTTCTGGACAAATCTGGACAGATCTGGACAGATCCAGCAAAAAGTGTAAACACAGAGAATTCCAATGTGATCAAAAGATTTTGCTGATGTGCCACAACCTAAAAACTAGACCATCATGAATCAATCAAGTGGTTAAAAAATAATTAAATCATCTGTATTTTATAAGAGTAAAGTGGTTATTTTAGCAGAAATTGAATCTGAGAAGGGAAAAATGCATATGGGAGAGAGGAAGCTGGAAAGGAGGGGAAAGAACCAAACAAAAAGGAAAGCTGAAAAGTATTAAAGTAAAGCTGAAAAGCATTGAAAAGAAAAGCTGAAAAGGGAGGAAAGAAATAGAGAGGAGAATGACAAAAGCTGAATCACCTGCAGATATGAATTTCCAGACAGAAAAGACAACTGCTGAGGAGAGCAGAGAAAAATAGATGGAGGGAGGAAAGTAAAATTAAACCAAGTAGAGATAAGGATAAGTAATATAAAAATTGTATTTCATTCTCAGTCCCTAAATTGATGGGTTTAGGGAGAGCCTCGCTGTACAAATGGTCTGTTCCATGCCATAATCATTTATTGATGTTGACCTGCTGCACAGCAACTGATGAGACACAATCCCTGGCAGTGTCTGCCCTCTCTCCCTGTTAAGGTACTTTTAATATTGATGGACGGCATATTCTGTGTAGATTAATGAAGCCTACATAGGAAGTGTAGATTAATTTGACAGACTACTCAAACTCATCTGAAGTCGGTGGAAAGTCTTTGCAAGGCAAAAAGTAAAATTTAGCTTTCAGTTCTATAGACTTATATTGCTTACGGGACATTTTCAAATGAACGGGTTTGTTGAATTCATACTCCATTTACAAATTTTAAAAAATTCTTGGTGCTCTTAGGAGCAGCAAGATACTCTAAAAGTGTTTCACAGTTAGATACATTTCTAAAAGTATTTTGAAGAGGGTGACTCTTATATAATGTGAGGTCTAAATAACATTTCCTTGTTCATTAAACTTTTATTCAAATAAGCCATCTTGTTAACTTGAATAAGCATATTGGAAGTGCTCACCAGCCTCAGCTGGAGTTACATTAATCCTGCTGTAAGTATCTAGAAGAGCACATTAACTTTAAGCACATCATACACTCAAAGAAATGGTCAAAGGAACATTATGTAGATAGTGGAGTCAAATACTCAATAGTAGAAAATGCTGAGAACAAAACTGCCTATGAAATCTCAATTTAGATGTTGATGAATAGGCTTTCTTTTATGTTCTTTAGCCACATACAATACACAAAGATTCTTTTCCCTTGGGTTCCTGCTTGAATCCAGGCAGGAGACAGATAGTGCTCAGTCAGTAAGCTTCAATTTTTCCTCATTATTAATGTCTGAAACTGCATTGGGAAGTAAAAGAGACTTTTTGGAAAAACATTATTTACTTGTATATCTCCTGCAATAATATCATATCCTTATCTCCCATTTTACAGAAAGGGAGCTTAGGCAGAAAATGTAAAGGCAAACTTAAGGCAAATATATGTGTGATTGACTTGATAAGCATTTATATAAAAACTGCTGCAGTGGACAAATTTACTTTCCTGGCTTTCCCTTAGTTGCATATTGTTCAAAAGAATAACTTTCTTCCTGTTTTTTTCACCATACAGCTCCCATCTTCTAACAGACAAGCAGAGTAGTACAGAGGAGTCAGCAGAAAAGGCCCATCTGTGTGCTTGATAGACCACAATTTGGGCACGAAGATGCTTTGTGTTATCATATTAATTATCCACGTAACATAAAGCATGAACTCATGGGGTGAGGAGAACCAGGATAAGTGGCATAGGAACTTAAGTTCTGGAATTTCATTGCCACTGAATACTTTGTGTTGTCCAAAAAAAAAAAAAAAAAAAAAGTGAACATTTAGAAATGTGAAGTCATGCTGACCTTCACCTTGGTCATCAGAAATTGCAGTCTATAAAATTATTACTCTGCTCTCTGTCACCTGAGAGTGGTGATTTAGTATTTCGTCTGGTGACCATCTCTGGAGAGCGAATATGACACACTACTAAATTCCCAACAGAAAAAAAAAAAAAAGAGAAAGAGAAGAAACCTGCAGATCTGGGGAGAGAACATGGTTTCACAGGCCAGACTTACTCCTGTCTGAGCTTCTAATGAGGCTTTCAGCTTCACGTCTACATTGCACCACCCATCCTACTTCCCCCCTGGGGAGTCTGATATTTCTAGCTGTACTATTGGTTTTGGTTCTTTAAAACCCCTCTTGATTTACAATAAACAGCTCTTCTTACTTTCATGGATTTTGACATCCCTGATACATGGGTTCCAGTCCTAGTTTCTTATTTCGGATCTCTACATGTTATGACTTACAGTTTAGTATCCAGCCACATCAAATTCTCTGTAAACCCCTGAACTCTGCAGCCAATGTGCCTCCTTATCCTTTGATTTCTCACTGCCCTGAGAGCACAAATGGGCCTTAAAGACCCTGGCCAGCCTCCCCTGGAACATCATTTAAGCTCAAACCTGGCTCTAACCTGAGTTAAGTTGTGTGTTAATGTTTAGTCCTGCTTTTTGGCCCTATCTCCTGGATGGTCCTTAGACACATGTTGTAGCCTACCCCATATCCTGCTGCTCCTGGAGTCCCGTGGAGACTCTGGACAAAATCCCTGGTGGTTGCACTCCTGTCTCAGCAGTGATGACCTAGAAGCTGTGGGAAGTCAGACAACTGAGCAAGTACAGTTAATAGGGTACAACCAAATGGCAGAAATGAGCTTGCAGTTGCTAAAAACTGAATCCATGTGTAAGTAAAATATCAAATTACATTTCAATTACTTATAGTGAAATCCGTGACAAAAATTCACTGACTACTTTGGTATTTCTAGAACAAAATATGTTTTTAAATGTAGTGGGCTCAGACTAGCAGAGCCTTATTTGATATTGATCTAGTAATATCAAAGTGCTTAGACTTAGTTGAAAGACTTGTAGTGTTTTATTATAAGATATTTCTGAAAGAATAGTTAGAAAAACGTCATATCTATTGAGCTGATGAGTGTTTGATTTACTTCTGAAGTGCTTTACAAGCATTCATATTTAGCTCTAGTGAGAACTCATTCCTATAGTCACCACAAAACTACATGAGTTGGTCTGTACAATTGTCACTTTTCAGATCAGGTTGACTTGTCAGCTTCGATATTATTTTTTGCCTTGGGTCAGTAATTGGGTCATGTGGGTTTTTAGGTTGTATTTATTGTTTTTAACTAGCTTGAGCTAACAGAGTGGCAACACTGTGTAAAACTGAAAAGATACAAAACCATTTTAAGGAACCTGTTGTTATGAGTTAGCATTTAGGAATTAAAATGAAATGTAACCTGGCACATTACACTGGACAGCTCTAGAATGTTAGTGGGTTATAATTGCTGTCTGATTAGCGAGTACCTTTTTCAGGTGATGATGTCCTGACAGCAACTACTCGAGAAGAAAACCAAGGAGTCAGGAAAGAGGTTTCAAGCAGAAGGCTGATGTTACACAATTGTATTTTCTTAGCTATAGGATTCAATTCTTTCTTTCAGTTTTAACTACTTAGTTGCTACGCTTTTGTTCCTTGATCTGTTTTGATGAAAATTATCTAACATAATTTCCCCTGCTTCAGTACATCAGTACTTCTTGCATGCTCCGTTCCATTCGGGGGAACTTGAAACTTTATCTAAGGTCTTCAGCTAATTTCTAACCCTCTGCCAAAAGATGGAAAAGCTGACAAACCATGCAAAAAACAGTCCTGAAATCAGTGATAAAGCCTGAGGTAGACATGCAGGTGTTTTGTTTCTCCCACTTCCAGCTGAATAGCAACTTCCATCTCTTATTCAGCAACACATTTAATGACATAATATGGCTTTTGCTGACAAAGATTTTAATCCATAGATCACTGTATAGGGTGCTACACTTTTTTTGGGATAATCCAGTATGAAATGGAATAACATGAAGAGCTCACACTGGGTCAGAAGAAGTCCACTTTTTCTTCAGAAATAGTTTGTTTTAAGTAATTGGGTAGAAATTGTGTAGGCCACCTTTAGCTTCTTTACAGTCTTGCTATACTTGCATAAGTCTGACTTTAAAGGTAATGCCAAAATAGTAATGATACAACCTGTATCTAGAATACTGCCCTGGTCACCAGCGGGGCGGGGGGAAAACAGGGGGAAGAGATCTAATGGGGGCTGGGAAGTGAACAGTCTCCATCAGTAAGGATTTGTTTTCTGAGAGCAGAAGGAGCCCAGAAAATCTCTTTTGGAGCTTTCCCAAGATGCAATTTTTTTACCTCTCTTTTCATCTTTCATTTTCCTCTTGGCTTATGACAATGACTTGAGGTAAGGGTGTTTGACTTGTTGAGTTGTGTTCCCTCTCTTTCCCCTGTCAATTGATTTATTAGATTAAAAAAAAACCAAACTAAGATAGTGCTTGATGTTACCTATATTACTATATCTCTTACATATCTAGAAAGCACTCTTCTTTCTGGCTAATATGGGTAACAATCTAAAACAAAAAATAAGTCTAATTAGCTGTTCTGTTGTCGCCTCTTCAGGGAGAAGTTTATTTTAAAACAGATCTTGAGTTTATAACAAGGTATTGAATAACATTTTGTACACCCTAGTACATGTACTAGCACTTCAGTACTGAAGGCATAAAAAGTGTATGTTTGCATGATTGTCAGCAGTTGGAGGGATGGACTTGGCAGCTGGAGTGCTACTTTAGTTTCTCTAGTGTTAAAGTCACTACACCCCCAAACACTTATCAAGGTTTTCTTGAAGCTAGAATTACTCCATTAGGCTGTGAGTCATACCTGAACCCCATTGCCTTGCGAGACAACGTAGAGTGAGTGGTGGTTGAAGGGTGCGTGGGAACAGGCAAGAGGCTGGATGTGCCTGGGGTGGGCCTGTGAACAGCTGAATGCAAACAGAATCATCTCTTCAGAAGAGCACAATTTGCACCTGAAGAGGAGCTGGTCATTAAAGCTACAGGACTGGTGAGGGCAACATGCTCCTTAAATTCTCTGTGTTGAGATCTAGAAGCCATAGTGCAAATTCAGGAAGAAAAGAAAAAAAAACCCAACCATTTGCTGTCTCTCTTCACATCTGCTGACAGAAAGGCATGTGACACAGCAAACAACTGCAAAGCTCTGTGGCAAATGGGTCAAAATGCTGAGTGGGTGTCCCTGGCTTTGACTACACTAGACTACTTAGGTGTCTCACTTTTCTAAACTAATGGTTAAGGTTTATGTAACTGTATACAGTAAATCTGCCTTTTTTGGGGGGAATTAGTAAAGTGTTTAGACTGCATGAAGTGATTAGCTAAATTAGAGATGTGGATTTGTATATAAATTGTCAAGTGGATAAATTAACTAAGCGGAGACAAGAATGTGTTGTTCTGAGAAAGATTCATGGAGAGGTTTGATGCGATGTGAGAGCACAGAAAAAGGTCTTTGTGTTGCAGCCTAAAACCCAGCTGTGTGCTAGCTTGAGACCAGTCTCTTTGCAAATAGATGGTATGTTTTTTGTGTTTGTGACAATGTAATTTTAAAATGCCTCCCCCTACAAGACACCCTGTAGATTTTTTCCCTCAGGGTAAAAGGTAGAGATGAAATTTAAGCTGCCTGGTGATGCAGTATTTGTCTTGCCTGAGTGCCTGGCTGTGCCCGTGAGTTATGCATTTCTACCACTTGCCATGGGAACAGCATGGAACTTAAATATCAGGAAAGGATGCTTCATATAGATATGTTAGCGTGATCATTTCAGTCACTGCATGCTTGTTTAAAATGAATTTTCTAATGGTAGGCTAAGAAATACTTCTCACAGTACTGTTTTGGGGAAATTTGCTGCTGATTTGCTCAGTTTCCCAGGTGTCAAGCACATCTTTCTGCAACAGAGCAGTCAGCAACTTCTAGGGCCAAGTCCCACCACCCTCAATTTCTGCTGACCCCTCTGGGAAATGGAGGGGTTCAATACAGTGCCCTGCAGGACTGCACTCTCTTCCCTCAGGAAAGTGCAGTTATTAACTAATGTTGTGAGAGTAAAAAAAAATGGGTGTTTGAAGTCACCACCAGTTGGTGAGAGGTTTTCATACTTCTGCTTCCCTCAGGAGCAATTAAATGAAATCAGTTATATTTGCATATAAAATAGCTTATCTTTTCCCTCATCTGAAAATAGGTATTATGAGACTCTTCTTTTTTTCCTCACAAGAATTCACATGAGGGTTATTTAATTGGAAAGCTTAAATCTGTTCTTCTAAAACCAAATAGAAGATGAGATTTCATATACATTTTTTTAATAATATTCACAAATGGGAACTTTAATAGCTTGGTAATCAGTAGAGAAGTTTTATTTAATACTTTAATGAATTTATAATGGTTCGTGAAGTTATTTGTGCTCATTAATTTAAAAATTAGTTTTAGATATTTTAAAGGAATCTTATTAACTAGTCTAGACAAAGTACAAAGAAGTCTTAGTGCAGAAGCAAGGCCAGCTTTCCAAACTGTTAAACTCCTGAGAATTTGTCAGGACT
The DNA here is from genome assembly GCF_000699245.1 of Pterocles gutturalis. Classification (NCBI taxonomy): domain Eukaryota; kingdom Metazoa; phylum Chordata; class Aves; order Pterocliformes; family Pteroclidae; genus Pterocles; species Pterocles gutturalis. The sequence continues at coordinate 45,914 of NW_010108768.1, forward strand.
TCGATACACACTTTTTGAATGTGTGTTTCCAGACTACCTTTATAAGTTAAGATTCAATTTTAAGCCTTGGGACTGGGTTATGAGCCACAAAAGTGTAATAAGTAAATCTCCTTAATTTATTTGGGTAGTTTTTTTTAATCTTAAAACTCAACCTGCAAGTTATTTCATACCTCTTTCCTTGTTTCCTTAACACCCGTAAGAGCAGCTCTGTTTCCCCCTACCTGTGTTGCACCTCACTTCTACTTTGGGTAGAGTTTGAAATGTCTTTTACATGGTGACCACCAGAGGTCCTGGGCCATTTCTGCATTAACATGTGCTTTAGTCCAGTGGGATTTTTACAGTTTGGTTAGTGGATCTGTGGCTCATGAGCCATTGGACAAATAAGTATGTACTAGATCAGGAACTTCCAGTACCGAATATGAGACCTGCTACTGAGAGTTTAACTCTGTAGCTGGAAATTTGTGATTTGTTATCCAGGTGGCATGAGGCTGCTTTGAAGCACATCCATGGGGTTTGCCTGTGACTGGGAGGACTGTTGGGAAACGCAGTGGGGCTGGTGAGGAGAGCCAGGAAAGCCTTGAAACCCAGGGTTTTGCCAGCCTGATTCTGTCTCTCGCCATGGGGTCCTGCTGGTCTGATCCGTGCCTGCTTCCCTCAGGATCCCCTCCTGGCACTAGGAACTGCCTTCGGCATTTTGGCAGCTCCCTACCTGCAAACTGGGGTCCTGGCACTTCTCAGAGCCCCACTCACAGTGCATGTCCAGGGCATCCAAGTGGGAGCAAATAGATGCCCCAAGTGGTACTTTTTCAGGGTGCTACTCTAGAACAGAGTCCTTTTATACCTTCACCACTAAACCCAAAGTCTTAACGCTTTGCCCAAAGTGTATTTTTTAACATCTCTATTTGACTTTAAAAGTTATAGCCCATATGTCAGCTGTGAAAGAACTTTTAAGCACAGCCAACTGCTTTTTCTTTCCATGTGTGAAGTTACAGTGCAGCTCTGCTTCCAGGCTTGGTCAAGTTTTTACTTTTTTCACTGTAAAAACAGAGGAGAACTTAGAATCAGAAGTGAGGCTGGAGGTATATTTTGTCCACGTCTTTACTTGCGTCGCGTCTGACTTGTTATGAAAGCAATGGCTGCCTCTCCTCAAGAAATACTTCAATACATGATGAATTTGCTGCCTGTGTAGATTTTTGATGCCTCTTCGCCATATGCAAATGACCTGGTGGAACATATGTTTTTCAAATCTAAGCAAGAGTCCAGTGTTTGAAGTGTAGCTTGTGCAGAACTCAGCAGCACTGAGACCTGTAAGTCCTTTGCTAGAAATTACTATTGCAGGAGGATAATAAGGTCAAGGAACAGAGCAGCAGTGCTAGCAGATCGATGCCTGAACTTTTGCTCAGAAATCCCATACAGACATCGTGGTTCTTCTAGCTTCCAAAAGCCTGGCTTTTCATTAAGATTGTGCATAAAGTGTTGTTTTCTTCCCCCTTAACTTTTCTGAGGAAAGTAAGGTTACCCACATCCCGGAATGTTTTTCTGTCTTTCAGCAGCAATACTCCTTACTCGTTGATTAGTTCCAAGCAAATCTGACAGAAAGGTGGGAATGTCAAAGATTTATGGACTCCAGGTCTGCCTGGTACCCCCTCCCCGTGCAGCCCCGAGGCTGTTGGCTTCATGCCCACTGGTGATGTTGGCAGCAGCCAGCTGGCCGACCAGCACGCCTCGGCTCCAGCGGCACGCGGCTGTGCCTTCACCATCCTCCCGAGGCAGCTGAGGACGTGGAGGGGAGCTGAGGTTACTGCAGGGGAGGAGGGAGGGATGGGTGCGGAGGTGGGGAATTGTACTGTAGCTGCAGGAAATCAGTCTTCATTAGCCCCGCTGCAAAGACTTGGAGTGATTCTTCTCTGTCTCTCAGGAGACCATCTTAATCATCTGGGACAGGGGAGTTCAGCATCTTTCTCCTGATTGTCCCTCCAGAGACTGCTCCTTTTGCATGGATAATCCACTGTTCAGTATAGTAACGCCAGGAACTTGCTAGAGAATATCAGGAGAATGCATCGGCTGTAGCAACTGTGCTCCTTGGCCCACTGAATATTGAAATATTTTATACCCTGTTTCAAAAGGAAAAAGGCATTTCTTAGAGGATAAAAAGTTCAGCACTGGGGGAGGAAATAACTCACCGTTCTTCTTGAAGCTGCTGCTGTCTCTGCTTACATGTTACAAGTCACATGCACTTAAAATAAAAGGAGAAAAAAAAATCCTGAAAGTTTTAGAGTAGGGGGAGATTCAAAAAAGTAACTTGGTTCAGAAAAAAAACCAAATCTTTTTTCATTCCACCCAGAAGCACAGTCTGAAAAAGTGCCAGGGAGATGTTTTTGGATCAGTGTTGCAGGACAGCTGTCTTAGACCCATTGCTTTGGTAAACATTTGGGTACCCTGAGAACACCCCCAGATGTTGCTAATTCCTCCAGCACTGCACGTCTTGGAAGAATGGTGCAGCAGGGAGTCCCTGCTAGAAGCCACTCAACTTTCTGTTGATTTTTCTGCTTTGGTTTTATCAAAACTGGGCATTTTTACAGGGATAATTTGATCCTTCAGAAATCAAGTGTTCCCAC
>NW_010108768.1:48543-56401 GCF_000699245.1 Pterocles gutturalis
TGTTGTTAGCATATTATCAGTCACCTTCAGGTTTTGTCAGGTTTCTGCAAAATGCTCTTGTCAAGCCTGACAGAATTTTCATTGTCATTTGAAATTAATTAGAACCTCTGTCTTACTTTGATTTTATGAAAGGCTGCAGCTGGGAAAAATTCAGTTACTCCTGCATCCCTAGCCCTAAAGAAATATCAAAGCATAATACAGTAGACATCTAGATGTAAAACATGTATTTTTACATGATGTTTACACACAATATAGTGAGACATTTGCCAGTTTTAAGATACATCCAAGCACTAGCAGTGCTGCTTTGTGTGCAGATAAACTCATATTGATTCCAAAACAGTAGAACAGAATTAATATTCTGGTAACTATCTATTTCCAATTAAAATATCATTGTGCAATGAATAATAATTAAAAAGAACCAGGACTTTCAAATGTTTGAGGTTGAGTGCCTTGAATTAATATTTATAAACCAAGAATAAATGTCCTGACTTCATAAGAGTGCTGTGCACTCAGCAGCATCTTCTGCAATCAACAAAAACATGGATGCAGCATAGAGCAACCTGTCTCTCTTCTGCATTTTAATTAAGGATAGGACTTGCTGCCCTGCTAAGTGCACAGGGCTGGAGCACTTGGATCAGGCGTAAGTGAGTCTGAGTTTCCCCGGTTAATGATGACAGTTTGCAGTAATAACTAGTTTTAAGAAGCAGATGTACTTAACACTTGAAAAAGCACTCAGCAGCTTCTCCTGAAATCCTGGCTTCTGAAATACAGAGCACTTATTTAGTGGTGGTTTTTGGGGTTTTTTTTAACTGTCAATCCATGAGGGTGACTTGTCTGGGTGTTAAGGCTTTGTTTCGAGCTCTGTGGTGGTTTTGTCTGTCTGAAGATCAGGGGAGTACAAAACAAATTACAGATATCCATTCCCCTCAAAATAAGCTTTCTTAAGCTCTCCCAAGATCTATGGCATATCTTTTTGCACTTGAAAGCAGTTGTTTTGTAAAAAGATACAAGTTCTTCTGTCTGCATTTGTTATCCAAACACCTTCCTGGGAGCTTGCTTAACCACTGCATCTTCAGAAGTACAACAGGAGAAGGGAGAAGACAGCTGAGTTACTCTGTGCTGCACTGCATTTGCAAACAGTGTCCAGGTGATGTGGGATGCAACAGAGCATATTACAGGGAACTGGACTCTGCTCCCTGAAGTTCCTGGCTTTCCACAGAACAGTGCTCTGATGCCTGTGAAGATGCTGAGAAGATGCTTGCACCAGCTGATAGATATTGAGGGCTGACACATATAAAACTGCTCAGTTTTAATAATTTTCCTGTTGCAGCTGGAGATGCTCCTTTTATAAACAATGAGGTTAAAATTTTCTGTATCATTCTTCTGTGCATCCAGTTGTCTGTTTGCTGTCAGCCATCTAGCCAAGAATAATTTCCATAAATTCTTAGCCTTGAGTGTTATGTTATCACAGGCCCAATAGAATTGACCCATACATCCTTATGAGTGACTGGTTAAAGTGGATTTCAAAACTAGCTGATCAAAAAGCATTACTCTACTTTACACCCTTCAGAGTGAGCCACTAGAGAAAGGGACAGAAAAGAATTAGGGCTCCCCTCCCCTACAGTACAGTGTCTCTATCAATTCTATCTCGTCCCTAGCACTCTACAGCTATGTCCCATGTAATCCCAGTGATGAGTGAAAGAAGTATTTTAATATCCTAAGAGGTGTTCTTTACTTTTTTTTTTTTTACTTCCACTCCTAACTGCAGATGTCTACCAAGTAATAAAATAAATCTTTATATGAAACTATGGGTCATAGTATCAACTGAAGTTAAATTTTCAGGTTTTTTGCTAGTATAAATGGTCAATATATATCAGCATGTCCTGTGTTTTGGTCATTATTCCCCAACTTTTATTCCATCTTAGCTTTGTTAAATAACATTCTGCTTTGCATAGGGATTGCACAGCAGGTTGAACCCAAGGGACATCTAATCTAACAGTCAGATGGAGGCCAGTATCAGCTATTTCAGTAAAAGGTGTAAAAATCAGCCATCAGCATATGGCTTTTAAGACACTCCATTCACTTGGGATAATTCTGGGAAGTGTTTTTACCAATACACGTGTCCAGTACTCTGTGGTGAAAATAAATCTCTGCCTTCCTATGGTTTGACGCTTCGCTTCAAGGAACATTTTGTCCCAGACAGATGACCAGTGACCTATCCTTAATGGCAATTCTTTGTTTCCTCTTGGTTCAAAACTCTTTACTTCCTCCCTCTTTACATTAATTTCTGAGGTATGTCTGAAACAGTAATTCAAAAAAATTGAGAGTAACACACCCAGCTGTCAGGAGTCAGCATGAATCAGTCCCTGGCATCCATGACATGCCAGGGGAAGTTTTGGGAAAGCTGGGAAAGTTCAGTACTCCAACACTGGTGAAAATAAGTCTGTGTTTCAGCATCTCTGTGCTGCTTAGTTGATGCCAAATTGCAGGAATATAGATTTCTCTGCTGATTACAAGAACAGGTTTTTGGCTGACTGAAGGGAAATATTCTTAAAAAGCACCCTAAAATATTGCCAGGTTTAAAGGCTGATGAAAAACTTGATCTACCCCATTAACTGCTTTCCAGAACTGCATTTTCTTTCAGAGATGCTCTCCTTCCTCAGCTCTCTGCCCCTATCCTTCCCCAGCTTTTAAAGCATATCTCTGGCTTGCTACAGCCAAATGAAACTCCTCCATATCATAGAAGATTGCTCTCCGGTTGGAAAACCACTTTTGTTTGCATTCAGGATGAACAGCTACTGATTGCAGGTGTTTTATGCACACAGTATTACTTGCAGATACTTGCGATCAGCTGGCAGGAAGGTATGTGGGAAATCAGCGGTAGACAGCTTCTTAAATCAGACTGTCAGAGAGGTGAAATGGGTAATGGAGCCTTAAAACCCCTGAGGCTCCTGTTGAATTTGAGTGTAGTCTGCGTGGCATGATGATTGTAAGAGTATCACATACTCCATTTTTTAGGTAGTATTTGAGCCCTGTCCAAATACAGCAATTGTACAACCTGAAGTGGAATTAAACTATACAATTTAGTTGCACTGTTGTGGTGGAAAAATGAAGAAACATTTATAGTAGAACTCTCCTATACCACAGATGCAGGTATATCATCCTTTTCACCTGTAAGCTGAGAACAATGCTAATCTTTCTCTCCATCCTCTGTTTCCCATGTGTACTGTGGCTTTTTGGGGTCACGACTGCCTCTGTATGCTGAGGACCAGGAGGGTGGCCATGGCTCTGAATGGAAGTTTTCTTGATACAAATAATTAAAATGGGATAATACAAATAACTGAAATGAAAGGGGGAAGTTTCTCTTTCAAAGTCTTTAACCCACAGGTAGTACAAAGAAATTGCCTTATGCCTGACAAGGACTGCAAACTGGTCACAGGTTTCCTGAATCAGGCGTAGTGCCACCTCAGCATTTTATTGGGGAGGAGAAGAATTTCCTCATTTTCTAAATGACATTGTCTGCTGGGCTATGAATCTATGGATAGACAAAGACCATAGGCAGCCCTGAGCTCTGGGCACATATCTCTCCTTTTTGAAATGTCATGTCTGTGAAAAGAATCTGATTACTGATGGGCTTTTAAACTTTTATGGCTTCTCCTCTGCGTTCTAAGGTATGCTTTTTTCTCTTTCCAACTTGTCATATTGAGATATTGCTAAGGAGATCAAAGGCAAGCATTTAATTTATTTCCTTAGTTCCTATCGCATTTTGAATATAAAGCCTTCATTACTGTCTTCCATTTAGCAGCCAGGCCTCCCTGCAGCTGGCTGTTCCCACTGTTGCCTGCTTATCTCAGCCCTAGTGCACCTTCATGCAGGCTTTGGTTTGATGGGAAGACCTTACCTCAAGAACTGCAGTTTGGCACCTGTAGTTTGATGCTGTATGACTTTCTTCCATGTCTGTCTTAAACATCTCCAAGCCTTGTTCTGTTTTGGTGACACAGGCTTCTCCAGCCCTTCACAAAAATGCAGAGGAGAGGGAACTGCACCCCGAGCCAGATCAATGAGGCGAAGCTGTGAACTGCGGCAGGGAATGCCCAATGTTCCCATGAAAGTCTGTAGTTTAACAGCATTTAGGGCTACGATTGAATTCAGGTGCATCAACCAAAAACATGGAGGAAAACATCTAGAAAATGTTAAGAATGGAGTGAGAATACCTTTGAGACAAGACTGCCAATTTCACCGCTCAGGCTTCGCAGCCTGCCAGATTTTGCCACACATAAATGTACCACGAACTGTGACACTGAGCCATGCTGTGTACCAGCATGTTCGTCTATTCCAACTTGATAGAATTATGTGATTTTTTTTTTCTGTCTGCACAATATTAGTTAAATTAGAAGTTCAGCTGGATTTCATCACCAGCAGCCAAGTGGCGGTACTATAATTGAATCTTCACTTATAGCTTAATCGTACAATCAACAAAACTGCTAAATTTTGACAGAGAGTTAAAAGTGTCATTTGTGTCAAATGCACTGATTAGTTTATTGTTCTGGTTTTATTCAGTTCTTTATAAGTAAGTATATGATTCTATAAGTAGCTGAGACCTTACCCTGGGACCACACCGTGCTGTTGATATTACTGCATAGAGACTGTGCCTATAGCCGTCCCTACAGAGCTGCACTGCAGCTGGGTTATTGCTGGTCTGCAGCTGGGTTCTTTGTTCAGTAAGTTGTGACAGTACCAGACCTTGTGTCTGCATAACTGGTGTTTTTTATGCTGTCTATGTACCTATGACAAACACAGACTGTGAGCTAGAGACTGCTTAAAATTGTCCTACTTTCTTCTTGTCAGGGGAAAAGTTTCTTTTGAAAAAAAAAAAGACATATATTAATATTTGGGGGGGGGGGCAGGAATGGAAGAAATCTTAGTGTTTATTAGATAGAGGCAAAATGGAAATACCTAGACACTGATATGAAAGTTCATGTTGCATTCACAGAGAGAGAAGATGAACTGGTGCTTTTATAAGCATTGGAAATACTGTTTTGGTGCTGAGTATTTAGGCTGAAAGCACAGATTTGCTTGGGGTATTTCTTTAAATCAAAAATCTTCACAAAGCAAACCATCATCTCTTAAAAAAACCCTAAAGCCATAAGGCCTCTTTTCTCTTACATAAAAGAAATGAAATATTAGGGATGACTAAATATTTTCCATTTAAACTAGTTTATCTGTCTTAGATTTTCTCCAGGATTAAAAAAAAAAAATATTTTCCTCTGTGTGCTCTCTCCTTGCACCCCATCACTAGGGTATCACTAAGCTTTAGTCAGTCTTAGAGATATAATATCCCATCTGTGCAATAGTTTCCAGGCTGTCAGGATAAATACACCGATTAGTAAAAATCATCACTGAGGGCTAATGTCACTTTCAATTTAGGTGTTTCCCACTAAAATGCATTTTGCTCTCTTAATGTAGTTGAGCGCATTTTGACATTTTTTTTCAAGTACAGATTATTCTGATGCATCTGGTTGAGGTGAAAGGAACATGCAGAAACTGTGGTTGAGTCATGGATCTCCGGTGTGTTGGCTTGGCCAGAAAAAGTGGTTAAAATGATCTGGCTGATGGCACAATTTTTCTGGTTGTGTTAATCACAAACAAGGAGGGACACTGCAGCTTGAATGCAGAGTCCCATGGGAAAGCCCAGTAGGAGCTACTGACACCGACCTTGTTACTAAAACCAGCGTCCCGTGAAACTATGGCCTTAGATAAATGCAGCACAGTGTCATTGAGGCACGACCATTATGCAACTTTGTGTGCTGTAACTTACACCTATGTGATGTAAGCACTAAGTACTAGCAAGTCTGAATAATGGTGGTTTATGTCTGTTTTGTGTGGAGACTGCTGACCAAAATGAGTGGTAGAGGACCAAGCTGAGGCTGGATCTCATTTTGACAGAAACTTCTCAGTGCCGCCATATTTCCAGCACTTGAACTGGGACTTTCTTTCATTAGGATCTGTTGCAAAATCTTCAAAATTGTGAAATAAAAACATGCTCAGTCTCACCTCCCCCCCACCCCCCCCCAAAAAAAAAAAACCACCCCAAACCAGAAAGCAATCAAGCAAAAAAAAAAAAAAAAAACCCAAAAAAAACCAAAACAAACCCAAAGCAAAAACAACCCCAAAAGAAACAGCATGCCAGTGGGGTGTATCAAGGAAACCATCAACCATTGATCAATGTACCCAAGTTCTGCTTAGATGGTCATCAGCATATATTGGTATTGGTCACAGAAGATGACCTGGAAGGGTAATGGCATGTCCTTGACAAGACATTCCAGTCATTGTCAAGTGCTTTTGTTGGTATCATGGCAAAGGGGAGTGTTCAAATGGACTAAGAGGAGGGTAGCACAGATGCATTAAGGAAGTGGATCAAAATGAAGAGAAAGAATGAAAGGACTTGTTGGAAAATGCACTTTGGAAAACCAGGCTGGCATCATCAGTTGATTCAGGGAGGGCCCTGCAACTGCCTGGGGTCATAGGATGTGTTGTGGCAGGAGGGAAGGGCCTTTTGGAGTAAACACAGAAGTGTCTGTGTCTGAGGCAGCAGAGGCCAGTGAAAGGGTGGACAGGTGTCACATAGTCACAGAAATTGACAGGAAGACAATCTCTGTTTCATCTCCCCAGGTACATCTGGACAGGTAAGATCATGTTTGCTATGGCCAAAGAAAAGGATGTTGCAGTAGTTGAGGCTGAGATTTATCTTCAGGGCTCTTAGGTATGAAAACTCAAAATGTACCAATTATATATATGTGTACACATACATACGCAGTCTAAAGGAACTGATCTCGGATAAACCCAAAATTTGCAAATCTGAGAGCTGGGCAAAAATAGAATGAGTTATGTGGATTGTTTGGTTTTGTTTTGTGTTCTTTAAAAAGGATGTCTAATGAGGCATCATCCAGTGGAAAGAATGGAGATGGAAAACTATCTGTCACGGAGGGATTAGTTCTGCCCAGGTAGAGTGCCCATAAGATGCTTGTAGAGACAGGAAAGAAGCTATACCAAGACTGTAGCATATTCGTTGCTCCTTTCACTCGTCCCACACGGAGCAGTTCAAACTAGAAAATCCCACTGCTTTTTAGAGCTGAAGGTTGCTATTTTCAACCCTTGCTGTGCAAAGCTGGATATCACACTTGCCGTAGGTTACGCAGGATGGTGCTCAGACTGTTGGCACTGAGGGTTTCCGGCAGCTTAGGGCTCTCATGCTTTGTGAGTCACTACTAAGGGCTATAAATAGGAAATATTATGAAGTATATGAGCCTTACAAACCATGTAGTGTGGGAATAGTATGACTCAGTCCAGTCACCCCATCCCAAATTTTATCATTTCTTTCATTGCTATGTGATACCTGAGCTCTGAAATCCTGGGGATCAGCCAGGGTGTGCTGCATTAATAATATTTTTTCTTAGTTCTTGTTTCTCGAGATACATTATTTATAATGTATTGCAACAAGTGGGAAAAGACAGAAATGTCTGGTGAAAAAACATGATAAAAACTAAAGTCAAGGTAAGATGGCAAGAGAGAGAAATGAGTGAGGGGAGGAGTGGGGAGTGTTACTACAGATACCTCAAGATTTTAAATGAAACCAGAATTCCTGATTAGGAAAGAAAAGGGGAGTGAAATGCATCTAATTTCTGTGTTTACAGCTGTGGATGTCTATTCAATTACATCTCTTAATCAAGGAGAAGGTAAAAATGTATAGCAGGTTTCAGGATGTTTGCATCTTGACCAAGCTGGGGTACAACCTGGGTAGTGACTGATGTGAAGGGATGGTCCTTTACAGGAATGCCCAGGGACTGCCGTGTAGGCC
>NW_010108768.1:56432-73432 GCF_000699245.1 Pterocles gutturalis
GGGACTGCCGTGTGTGCAGGGACCTGTCCTGCAGCAGAACCTGGGGGGTGTCACTCATCGAGCAGGACTGAGTTTGAAGTGGAGTTTCAATAATTTGGTCTGGTCTTTCTTTGACTCTGTAGTTGTTTGCTGTTTTATAATTAGCCTTGTACTTTGCTAGATTGAAGATCCTGTGCATGATCTTGTCTGATAGTAAATCTCACCATAAAGTGGCTTTGCAGACCCTGCCAGTCCATTCCTCTGGGAACTGAGAAGGTATCTGTAAAGGTGCAGCTATCCTTGGAAATGTCTTACATCCCAGGGACGTAATGGAAAACTTTTATACCACCCTGACTAAAGGTGACAGTGCCTGATTAAAGGGAAATGTTGATGGAGAAGCATAAGCAGATTAAGAATGTAGTGAAACTCTTGTGTTTTGAGAGGATTTATTACAAATAGCCAGAAGCACTGAGCTATGTTTCATTGTGGTGTCTTACAAATCAGTCTTATGTGTGACCATTCATGTGGGCTGCAAACAGAAGGAATTTTGGATACTGAATAAAAGTGTTTCCCACAAAAACTTTATTTTCCACTTCCCTTCTAAAAGGTGTCCTCAGCTGGATGAAAAGGTGAAAGGTGTGAAGGAGGGCATGATTTGGCTTCTGCCAGCAGAGAAGGTCACAGCTCAGGAGGGAAGGAAGCTAAACCTCAATTCATGCAGAGATTGGTGGTGGAGTTTGATTGTAATTTTGCTAACTGGCAAATTCTGAACTTTCCTAGGAAAGGTCAAGATGGTTTAGCAGGAAAAAAAAAGCTGCTTCCAAATCCTGATGACTTTCTTTTCCCCAGTTGGGAATAACTCTGAACTGCATGGATAAGTTTGACCTGGTGCAGTGCCAATAAAATAAGCAGAGTTACCCTGGGACACATTCATCCTTGGTGTGACTACTCACTGAGCTGCTTTTGCACCAGGGATTGGTTTTATTCAGCCTTCCTTTAAGTTACTTTTCTGGGCTATAACAAGCTCTTATCTGAGACATCTGAATAAAATAATAATTTTAAATCAAAAATATTAATAAAGTAGATATTTCAGATACTTCACTTGCAAATAATTCATTGCACTGAATTAGTTTTCTCTAATCAATTAAGATTCTGCCAGGTACCAGCAAATGGTAATTTAACAGCAGGAACAATTTCATGTATTTTTAGAGAGGATGAGAGAGTAGAACCAATTTCTTTAAAATTGTTCCTCCAACCCACAGGGCCCTCGCTGAACATTTCCCTCCAACAACACAGGGGCTTTTGTTCACCAGTCTTGCTATTGGGAACAAGGATATATTGACTTACTGCTACTCTCAGCCTAGTTATTTTGTTTGCTGGTGACGCACCATGAGTGTTTACTCTTGTGAGCAAAATACACAGTCATGCGATTTATGTGTCTCAAGGATGAAAACCAAGATCTGCAGAGACAAATACAGCTTCTACGTCTATAGTTGACATGTGGTTTTAACAGCACAGTGCAGACCTCTTTTACAATCAGTATGGAGACACAGAGGACCAGAGTGACCCAGAACACCCACGTGATGATCCAAGCCAAACTGCAGATGTTTTGTTTTCACAGTTCTTGATAGATGCTGCTTATTAGTCTTTAATGGATGATTCTTTGGTCTAACCCAATTTGTTTGTTCTCGTAAGCTCAGGTCTGCCTACAGCTAGCTAGCAGAAAGCAGTAGGTACACGTTGTGTCTGAACTCACTCCTCTCTGGCATTTGGACACTTGATGTTATGTTCTTTCACCCACATGGAATACAAATAGAAGCAATGCCTTGCCAGTCTGTGTCACTTCTGGTGATGGAGCTAGGGTGGGTCACCTTTTGCTTGATGAATTTGGAGTCCAAAAACCTTTCCTGAGGGGGAGGATTACAGCTCTGCCTGGTCACCAGGCTGCAGGCTGGATTTGTGCGGTGACATCCACCTTCAGTCACTGCTACCAGACCTGGTAACTGCACTTGGGATTGCAAGGGGGAGCAGCAGGGAAAGCCTGGCTGCATTACTGGGTAGTAGGACAGTCACTGCTGACTTAACCAAAGCCTCTGAGGGCTTATGCAGACAAATCTATAACTAGGATGTCTTGCATTGGTGTGGTGTGTTTTGTCATGATCCTATCAGAAGTAATGGTTAAGGGAAAACCTCTCAGTGTCCAAATCCTGAAACCTAAAACCCATACTGTTTTCATAAAAAATGAAGAAAATGCTCATAGTACTCTCTATCCATTATTGGGTCTGGGCTGCAGACAATGAGATTGGATGCTGGAAACCACAAACTCTTCTAGCTGTATTGCCAAGTGCTTTGGTTTTCTTTACCCATGTATTTAGGGCGGGGTCCTGTTCCAGCTGGACATTGGTGCAAAGTAAGTCGATCCAAGTATCATGCGTCGATAGTGCAGTAGGGAAATCAAAAAACAAACGTCTCTACTTCAGCACTTCCTTGTCACAGAATGCAATGGTCAACAGCAAAGCCACATGGAGGCTGGCAAAGGCCATGCAGCTTTCCGTAGATTAAAGCAACATGTCTCAAAAGAAAAAGGCATTTGACCTCAGGCAAAAGCAAGTATGTGCCATGCAATTGTCATCATTCCTTTTCTGTATGATTGCAAAAACTTGGAGTTGTCACATTTAGTGCCCTAATTGGTTCCATGTTTCACTGGGTTAAAATCTCAAGTGCTCATGTGTTATTGCAGAGTTCAAGAATTCTCCGTATCTGCTTCCACAAACTCTACATTTGTTTTACTATCTAGTGTGTGCTCTGGTCAGCACAGCTGGCTGGCTGAAGCCATCATTAAGTAGAATGGCTGAGATGCAGCCCTCTGACGGGATACAGACCATGCCTAAGGCAAATCTGTTTCCATTCATGGGAAACCTCATCAAAACCTCTCAGGGAAAAGGGCTGCCTTTCTGTTTGGTTTTAAGTTGAACCAACACAGACATTTCTGACCACACTTTATTCTAATAACTCCTCTAATACTAAGAAATTGCTACATAGGCTAATTATAGTACTATATCCTATTTAGAGCCAAACACTTGATAAGTAGTGTACAAAACTCCCAGTCTAAGCCTCTAAGAGCAAATTTCTTGTTAACATACGCCCATCTTCTCACTAACCTAACTGAAACAACTTACAGACATGAATTTGAAGCATAAGCAAGAGTGTTTTGCAGGTCAAGGCTTGAGGGATTTTTAAGAGCATGAACCAAGGCCCTGGGAAGTCAGTGGGAGGCTCCAACCAACTAGTGGATTTTAGAGGTCAGGTTGTAAAGTCAGGAAATCAGTGTATAGATGTGTATCCAAAAAGGTGCTTGAAGTTGTGTGTGATAACAGAAATTAGGACAAATTTGAAGCCAAATGTCTCATGAGGGTAAAAAAACAGACTGTCCCACTGCTGGATCGTCCTTGTAGTGAAAAAAAAAGTGTATTCTTCTGTCCAACATGCCTCTTGTCTCTCATTCTACAAGATGAGAGCCTGCTTTTATAACAAGAATTTTTTAACATTGACAGGGACTTGTCAAAATTCTATGCACACTAATTCGTTTTAACAGATTGGTTCTCAGTTTTCATTGGAGCTTGGCGAATTAAATTATACAATATTTTCTGTCCATATTTTGAGACCTGTGAAAAGCAAAAACAGTTCTGTTAAAAATGTGAATAATTGTAAGGGTTGTTGAAATTTCAGCTTTTGATAATTTCAGCTACAATTAAAATAATTAGTGTGCAATTTACTTTATGAAAAATTTTAGCAGAAATGCTAAAAGAACATACCAAATTAAAATGTACATGTTTTAGGATTCATAAGGCTTTCAGTCAGGATCTCGAAGGACCTTACAGTCTCACTGTTTTTTAAATAAGCATATTATGCAGAACTGCCAGACTTCTGGGCCTTTTCCACCTCAAATATTAGGATTCTCTACAAGCTTATGAAAATCTCTCCAGATAAAACACAGCTGAAGAAAATTTGCTCTTCCTACTGGTGGTAGAATATTCTTTCCTATAACACATCATTCTCTAGTGCTTTTTCTAGCTTAGTTATAAAATAAGGATATACAATATCTTAATAATTTAACCAAGAAAATACATCTTGCTGCTTAGAATTTGTTTTCCTGTTATGATGAGCTAACTCTTTTTTTTTTTTTTTTGCCTGCCAAATGTAATGAGATATAATACGCAGATTCAAAATGATCATTTCCAAAATGACTTGTGAGTTTAGTTTGGTAGGATGGAGCCGTGGTCAGCAGAGCATTGTGCTGGTTCGGGGCGGTGGTAGTCAGTAACACAGCTTTCCTGTTCACAGCCTTTATATGATGCTGCATAAGGGATGGAAAAATTTCTGTGAACTTGACCATCATGGGCTGGTGCAGTAAACACGGCTTTTAAATACTGGGCAGAATGATGCAGGAAACTTCTTAGTCTCACTAATACCAGCCTTGCGTGCTGGATAAGATATTCCATTTCCTGTACACCTGGAAAAACAAGGCAAGACTTTTGGTTAGTTTGAAAGACAGTGCTCTGCAAGGTGCTGAGGACAGAACTGCTTGTTCCCAGCACCCTGCTCAGGGATGCTGTCTCCAGTATTGCCCTTCCTTAATGCTGAGTTTGTATATTTCTTTAATAAATTATATATTAATTCAGAGTCGGGGGGGGGAGGGGTGTTTGGAGTTTTTTGTTTGTTTTCTTAAAAAAAAAAAAAGTATAAAGAAGTGCAGGTGAGTGTGTCTTGACTCCCTGGCCAGCCCTCCTCTCCCTCCCAGAGGTGGGAATAACCCAGCAGGCAGTTTCTCATCCACCTAACGAGTCCCTCTAGTGGTGCCATCCTGAAAATTTTACTCCTGCATTCCCAAACTAATGAGGAACAAATGCAAATCAAACAGAACATATATTTTAATGCAATCTGTCATTAGTGAAAATACTACAACTTTGTGAAATGCAGATGTCTTTGGTCTAACTAATGTCATGCTTGTGGAAAACCGTGTACCAGGGTAATTCCAGTGCCTTCAGTTTAACAGGAGTTGAAACTGTTTTCACTGACAGCTGAGCGAGGTCCTCAATTTTCATGCAAACACGAAACAAGCTAAAAATATGATCTTTTTCCAACATGCAAAATGTTCTCTTCACAAAGATATTTTAGGAATTTTATTTTGAGCAAATTAATTATATTTCTATGACCTTGTGAGAGACAACTTCAGTATTACTATTGCACCTACTGCAAACGGGGAGTTTAAGTTGAGGTGTAGCATTTGCAAATAGACCCAAGAAAATAAATGATGCTTCTGCTTTCTTGGAGCCATACAATGTTGGGAAGGAAATAACAGTGAAAGACTCGAAGTGAAGTGGAAACATTGCTGAAAGTGAAATCAAAGAACTGAGAAGTGAAGAGATGGTCTTTGAAACAAACACACCTGCATGCAAAATGCTCAATACAGCTTTATTTTAATTTTTATTCTTAGTGGTTTTGGTGGGGGGGTTTTTTTGGATGGTGGGGGGTGTTTTGTGGTTTTGGAGGTTTTTTTTAGTAATGTAGTTAAGTAGATAGGAGAAACCACATTTATTTGTAGGGGCTTTTTTAGCTTTTGGGCTTCAGGGCAATTGGAGTAGATCTACAAAATGTTTTGATTGCCTCGGAACCTGTGAATGGTGGAACACTGTGGAAAGGCACGAGAAATCAGGCAGTGACCTAAATGACAGGGAACAGAGGATGACTAAGCGCAGGCTGTCCTGGCCGGTTGCATGGCCAGAAGCACCCTCAGCGCTGCCACACGTGCTGATGGGAAAGGGAATAGCGCCCACTAAATCCAGGACTGGTTGAAAGGGGTGTGCTGGGAAAGCACAGCGCTGCTGCCACTGCAGTCAGGCTGTCCTGAAGATGCAGTGGGTAGGAATGGTGTAGCTACAGGTAAATGTGGGTTATTAGAGGTTGTTCACTTCCCATTTGAGCCAGACGTCGTTTATCCGTTCCTCGCTGCTCTGCCTGGATCCCCAGGCACCCGAGCTGATGTGCTTTATTTCCCAGTTCCCACGTTGCCAGGGAGCCACTGGGTAAGAGCACCTGACATTTCTCCTTGGTTAGACACTTACTGGATCAAAATTCAGCTTTTTCTGGGAATGCAGCGTTAACTCTGTTAGTCTTAGGAATCGAGAGATTCATGTGGAGAAACCAAATTAATTTCCTGTCTTCCATCAGGTTGTCAGTCAAGGTATGGTAAGGAAAATTATATCATTTTTCATTTTTTTCCTAATACCTTGAGGTTAGATGAGATTAAATATACTGTGATACTGCAGAGATACCTGACCAAAGTCTGATGACTGACAAGTCAGTGAAACTACATGTAGGTCCTTCCCTTGAAGCAGCTGGGCTGTGTTAGGCTGGCGAGGCGGCTCTGCTGCTTTTGGGCTGGAAATTCAGTTTCCGACTGGAGCTCAGAGCCAGCACAGCTCTTCCTACAGGGCCCTGTACTGTGGGCTGCAAATGTGCTTTGACCCACAGCAAAACAGTTCGTACCTCTGCCCTGGGATATTGTTCTTAAAAGATGTAATGGATGAAATCTTCAAGGACACTAGCTTAAACCTACTGTTAAAGTCAGTAACAGGGAAACACAGACTGCAAAGTTTCCTATAATAAATCTAAATGTTAACTCGCTCCAAGGGGACTTATCAACAGCTGCTTGGAGAGAGTTACAGGGGCTTTGGGTATCACAATTTTGCATTTCTCAATGGAGTGTTTGAATGCTGAAAGTGTCATGCAAAATTTATTTAAATTTCCTTGAGTTTGACTTTTAATAGATTTTTTTTTTAATCATGTACTGCTTTCAAGAGAAACAGACTTTATTTTGAAAGCTTTGAAAGGCAATGGGCTGGAATAAATACAAAATAACATGTGGATTCACAAGTTACTCTTTTTATTTCAAAATATAAAGCAGATAACCATGACTGCCTGATATTTGTGTATATGCCTCTGCACGCAGAATTGTGCTGACCAGGGAGGAAAGGTTTGGGCTCTGGAATCAATACTGAACACTGAAGTAGCTTTTAGATACTAGCTCCTGCTGTGCTTGGTCTAATCTGCAGTTCATTGAAATCCCATTTTAAATGCTGCTGGAGGAGTCCGCTTTATCACAGTGAGAAATCTAGGGAAAACTTGGTAGTTGAAAATAATGGATCATCAGGAAATAAACATAGGGATAATATATGCAGGGAAAACTTCGTCCACAAAACTTGTTTTGGAGGAGGGCGAGCCCACATCTCTGCTCGTTTTTTACCGTTAGAAACGAAATCATCCAACCAGTATGGGGAATGCTTGGGTGCAATGGCTACATTTGGGTCTTATGGCTGAAATACTGGAAAGACTGTATTAATTTGATCCAGCTGACAGAGAGAAACATTTGTGCTCGAGCTTTAAGAAGAAATTATCATTTGGGAAAGTCCCGCTGCTCCTGAGCTCTCCCTGACATGTTGGTTTTCA
Source organism: Pterocles gutturalis (assembly GCF_000699245.1). Taxonomy (NCBI): domain Eukaryota; kingdom Metazoa; phylum Chordata; class Aves; order Pterocliformes; family Pteroclidae; genus Pterocles; species Pterocles gutturalis. The sequence continues at coordinate 63,921 of NW_010108768.1, forward strand.
CCTTTTGCAACATTTTGAGCAGGGTCTCCTCAAAGCCAGCTTGGTTGAGCTGTAGATGCTCTGTATAACTATAAAACATTTCCAGTCCCTGCCAAAAAAGCACAGCAGTTAATGTATGTTCCTTTGCCAAACTCACGTTTGCAGCAAAAGACATGTCCATGTTGGGCAGGAATCCCATGGGGTGAAGAATAGCCCTTGCCCTTTGGAGAGCCCTTTTCACCAACATGCTGGCTGGTGAAACTTCCTCTCATCCCACTCTTTGCAGCCCTGTTTTATAGGGAGCCAGCAAAGACCAGGGTAACTTGTCAGCAAGTTAAATAGAGAAATTAAACCAAGAATTTTAAAAAGCTCATGCAGCCAGACTCCATTCATTGCTATAGCAATAATTCCCCATGAAAGTGGTGCAAAGAAATGTTTTAGATGATAATGCTCTTTTAAAATGCAATATCACTAGCAAAACCCCTCTCTCATTGTAACCCATGGAGCTGTGAAGTCCTTTAATGACATTAATAAGGCTCTTTGCCTTCCTGAAGGAGTTCTCAAGTGGCTGGGAATGAATCTAGCAACTCCTACCTTGCAGTTACAGGCGAGAATCTAGGTGCATGAGTGCTTAAACAACAGAAATTTTTAGAACAGGTTGTACCTTGATATGAGTGAGCCCTCTGCCTTCTCATACTTTTCCAGATTTCCAACCCCCCCCCCCACCTGCCCCGAGCAGTTAGAGATGCAAATGCAACTAAAGGTCACTGGCTGTAGTTTGGGTGTTAATTCCCTTTTGAGCTTTTGAAAGTCCACTCCATACTGAAGTGTTAAGGTTGGAGAAACATTCCCAAGAGACTCATCCCAGACAGAGCTGTCATACGTCAGGGGCAGGTTATAAAACAGGGTTTTCCCAAAATGCATTTTTTGCTGTCCACAGGGTGCAGCTACCTTCTTACAACAGCCAATGCCTCATCCATCTTCTCTGTTTCTCTCTGAAGAGGGGATGTAAGAGACCTTTCCTACCTTGCGAGGGCATTGGGAAGGTTACAGGCTGTGAAGTGCTTGCATATGGCACAGACTGAGGATGAAGAGCAGAGGCTCTGTTGGAATATCTCCCTCTGATCCATCCAGAAAGAGTCCCTGGAGGCACAGCTCTCCTCTGCAAGGCTGTAGTCCTACACATTAAACTTTTATTCTTCTACACATTTGAAAAACACAGTCCAAGGAATCAGTGGGTTATTTGGCTTGTAAGTACTTTTCTGTGTGCTATTCACTGAGGTGTTAACCATACCTTCTGTGTTTAAATGCCTGGCAACTAGCAATACTGTTTTAATAAAATGACTTTTGACTAGGAGAATTCAGCTACTTTGTTAAAGGGAAAATGTGAAGCAGCTCTGTTATATGCTGGTATTTTAGTACCACCCTACTTTTTCTAATGTAATTAAATAGAAATGGAGAAAGCATTTAATTTTAAAGTACATTCATTTGTCTTAAGGCTTTAGAGCAGGCTTATTACTGCATCTACTTCAGAAGAACAAATGGAAAATTCTGTGTTATTCAGCCTAGATTGAGCTAGTTTTAGATTTATGTAGTTTTTGCCTATCAATATGTGAATGTGATTTGGATTTTGTTGTAAGTGGGAAAATCTAGGGCTTTTACCTCCTACACAGAGCACAATAAAAAAAAAATAGTTTTAATTTCTGTGGCCAAACTAGAAGAATTGGGAGAATAATTCACTTTGGTTTAAAATTAAAAGTTGGAAGGGATTTTTTTTCTTCTTTTCAAAATGGGAAAAATGTCAAGTGGCCAAGTAGAAGTTTATTTCTTCTGAAAAAATGCTGTTTTATTTTGGGGCAATTCTTGTTGCTACTTCTTAATAAAGCTACAATTTAGAATAATTTTGAAAGTAAATGTTGAAAAAGCATTTGAGTTTTTCCTTGAATTTTCTTTTGAGTTGAAGCTAATTGCTTAATCTAATCCAAATGTTCAAACTGTTTCATTCCTCTCGACTCAGGATTTCTCAGTGAAGGAGATGTCTGGGGAAAGCTTCCTGAACCCCAAGAATATGTGAATTTTGAGGGCAAATGCACGTCTGGGAGTTGCCAGGAAGGACCATATATGTCCCCAGGGCACGGTGCAGTGTGGAGGATCCATGGCACAGGGGGCCCAGGGGAGAAATCTGGAAGCAAGGAGGTGGTTTTCTCAAAGTCAGTAAGATCCAATATTGTAGGATAAGATATCCTCTATAATATGATTCTTATAATACCATATAATAAGATATTATATATAACAAAATACAACAATACTAGAGTAATTCCTATAATACAAAATATAATAATAATGGAATTGTTCCTATAATATAGGGTATCTGATATCAGGATGCTCCCATCCTGGGAAACATGAAGATACGGATTGCATGGTAGTGAAGTAATTATTTCCAGGCCTCTAGTAGCTTGTCATCATCTCTGTCTCTTCATTGTGTCAGTACTGGGATTTGCAAGGAGTACAGAAAGAGAGTGTAATATCTGAACCAGCTCAGCTCAGGCACAGTGATGAGATCCAGCCAGAAAGAGCAAAGCTAAAGGCAAATGTACCCATCTGCATGTTGAACTGTTCAGGTTTCCACCTATGTGAGTCACTGGCTTTTTCAAACTTCAGACTGAACAAAGCAAAATCTTGAAATGAACCACCAGATCGATCAAACCAGTTTCTCGAATGAGGGAAATATTCTTACTAAATGGACAAAATAAACGTTGCAGCATTAGCAGGGATGGGTTTTTATGAAGTGAAGGTGGGGAGGGAGGTAGCACAAAAGTTGTCAGCTGAGCATATAAATGTATTATCTGTCTTTTGTCAGAATAGCCAGCATCATGCAGGAGCCCCTTCCTTTCACTGATAGTCAGTCTTCGGGCTGAAAGCCCAACAGCAGCTGTACGCTTGGCAAGGATGGGGATGGCATTCGAGCTGGAAGAGCTTATCACTCTCAGTCATGAATGGGATCATTACCTAGTGCCATCTCAAGCAGACTTTCTCCCCACTGCAGAATCATTTAAAGATGAGAAAGTGCAAGCTTGAAAATCCGTTATAATATGTAGCTGCACCAAGACTTTCAGTAATGGAAAGCACATGGTGTATCTTGCTGATGTCCAACACCAGTGCAGGGTCCATAGCAGCTCCTAGCAACATCTGCTACAGCAGAATCTCTCAGCAACAGACAATCCACTGTGATGCCATAGCTAAGTCAAATGACATCTACCTTCTCGCAGCTGTGGGGCCGAACATAGCTGCAGGGAAAAGAGAGGGACACTGTTCCAGTGCACACCCGGAGGAGATCTGTTGCTGTGGCTCCTAGAGCATCTTCTTGAACTCCCTGAGTGATACAAGACTTGAGTGTGACAAGCCCCTTCCCTTCATTGAAGGGTTTTCACCGTAAGGTGTAATTTACACCTGTAAGCCAAGGGAAGGGAATCTCAAACCCTGTACTTGTTTAGCAGTCAGACCTCAGCTAAAGCTATGATATTTACATGCCTTGCCCTACAAATTATTCTCAAGCTCAGGGTCACCGTCCATCAGGGATACCTTTAGGGAAGCCCCCAGCCTCTATTCATGTGCCTGAGCAGTCCTGGCAGTTGTTCTTGTGATTTTTTTTGGTGGTTTAGTACAACAGCAGGAGGGTCCAGATGGGTTGTTTGTGGACTGCATGTGATGCTCTTAATCTATACTGGAAATGAGAATTTGGATGAGCTGCTTAAGAGAGATACAGAGATACTTTCTATTAGGTGTGTAGTCAGTCTTTACAAGTATGGTATACACTGTATTTCTAGCCATTGAACTCACCAGTACAATGAACATAATTTAGATGGGTAATGAAAAGTCCTCTGTTCTGTCTTAAACTGGCACATAATTTTACCTGTCAACAATCTGCAGCACAGAAGGTTATTTCTGAAATTCCTGGCTCTAGAAGTTACCGAGGTACTTATGAAAAGGTACTTAACTGCCAGTGAGTCAGCATTCAGAGGTCTGAAACTCATTTCCAGGAATTATGTGATTTACAAGGCTTGACTTCCAAACCTGGCAACTGACATAGCAAGAGAAAGAATAAAAAACCTCTGAAACACAAACCCCAAATGCCTTTCAAATGCAAACCAGAGTAAGAACACAGTCAGTCTCTTGAGACATATGTGCACTTGTCTTTTAAAATCAGAGGGTAGCAGAGAAATACTCCATCTCAGCCATTTTATCTGTGGGGACATGGTTTCTTCACTGATGTCATGGCCAGAGATCCCACTGAACCAGTAAAAGGAAACATTCTTTGTATTTAACTATACTAACGAAGACCATTCCTGTTCTTTTGGATCCTTTAAATGTGGAATGAAACTGTTTGGTGTATTACCAGCCCATAACAACTGATGGCATCTGCTTCAGGCAGTGCTACGTCAGTGGGGTGGAGGTGACAGACTATTGGCAACAAAAGTTTCAGTATTATTATGTAACATTGATATTCCATTGGATCCCAGGAACACTTTGGACAGGCCCATTTCCAAAGAAGAGTTCTAAATAATGCCAGTGTTTTTCAGGCAGATACGAGACAATTTGCAAGCCCTATTTAGGGAACAAGATGGATAATTTATTTAGAGTGCTAAGGCAAGGGAAGAGACCCTTCCCAGCTGCCCCTCAGCTGCTAAACAGGAGTCACTGGTAGCAATCCCTTAAGGAGAATAATTTTTTCTCCTGGCAGTTCCTTCAGCAGCTGACTGTGTGCTCTTGGAAATAAGTTGCTCTTCTGTCTCATTTCCTTAATATCCTGGCTCTGTGTCCTACTTTTCGCAAAGATATTTTTTCTTTTCATTAGAGATGTTATGGTAAAGGTGTAATTCATACTTCTAGGAGCCAAAGCGGTAGCAGAGCTATGAAAGATACCGGCGATGCAACCTTATGAGACCCCAAGGCTGGAAGGGGCACCCACACTCCAGACTGAAAGACAAGACAAGGCAGAGGCTCGTGGCTGCAGTTTGTTAGGCAGAGCAGCTACTCCTTGCACCAGAGCCTTGGTAGCCAAATAATACTGTCCCCCTCAGTGTGGTGTGTTTTTAATTGAAGTGAGGCACATGACAGCAAAGAAATAATCAAATTTGTGGCAAGCCTCGTAAATATTTTTTGAAGAGTGGTATTTTTTTATTTTTATTTGCCATCTGACTCCTATTTTGATGCAGAAGTTATCATCCTGTTTGCTGTGATTGGTAAATGCCACTGAGGAATATACAAATATATAAAAAGTGTTGCTAGCTCTTATATAGAGTGAGTTTTCCTCTTGTTTATGGAAAAATTAGTTACTTGGCAAATTCCCAATGTCATATAGTCTGCAGTATCTTGCATTGCTATCAGTCCATTTTCAGACCTGGCTATGCCATGGGAACAAGCTGGCTTTTTATTATGAGGACAGATGATGTCCTCAAGTCTTTGGGTACAAGTAAAGCCCTTATCATGATTGTCTGAAAAGTTTAGCGGGTTTTATTTAGTTATGTAGTAGTTTAGGCTGGTATGTGTCATCTGTCTGGATCAGAAAATTTGCCTGAAAATAGATGTTTTGTTCACGTCTTTGGCAGAAAACTGAGGTTTGCAGTGGGAAAGTGACCATTCTTCCCAAGAACTGTCTGTTCTGTGGTCTCATCATGTTCACAAATTCCTTGCATATATTTTTTGTTTAGTCAATATAAACCTCCAGGTTGTCAATTACGTTTGTAAAATTAAAAGCCCTGCCAGTGCAAGGTATGAGAACATATAAAACAATTTGGGTCAACGTGCTTGGATTTTGTCAGAACAAGAGAGGAACTATTTTCCAAGGTTGATGTCAGGCCATTGAACAAAAAGGATTATGTTCAGTGCTCTAGTGGTTGTATGCTACCGGGGCTTTTCTTTCAAGCCACAGTATCCCCAGCCGAACATTTATCTTCCATCTGGAAGCCAACAGGTGATCTGCCTACGTTTTTCTGTAAACAGATGTTATAAGACTCTTTAAATGTTTTATGGATGGGAAAAAAAAAACCACAATTTACGTACAACATAGTCTATTCTCAAAGCAGCGAAGTTGTCTATTGTGATAGCAATATCCTAGCTAAGGTACAACGAGTTTAGAAGTGTTCATAGGCACATGGGAACAGTGTGACACCAACCAGAGGTCTGACAGCACTCTCCTTTGCTTTTGGTCCAAAGCAAACTGATGTTCCCTCATCATCATTTTGTATTACACGACTTCTAGGTCTATTCCTGGTCTGAGTTAAGAAGCAAAGAAAAATGCATTTTAAATGAAGGAATATTAAAAATTACTTGGTCCAAACTCAATGTACAGATGGGTATTAGATATGAAGGATCCTTATTTTTCCACACTACTTTTGTCATCCTTCATTTAGATCTCAACATTATACTGTAAAGAGTGGGTTGCTTAGAAGTAACAGAATTAAATATCACATATTAAAAAATGTAGAGAAAATACTATCTCTCTGAAAAATATTGTACTGGAAATACACCAAAACATGCAAACAAAATAGTCTTGTGTGCAAATGAGTAATTGTATAGATGTAAGTGACATGATATTTATTGCACACAAAAGAATAATGTTCTTGGAATCCTAAATGATCAAATGATAATCAAAGAAAAGACCCGGACTGCTATAGCAAGTCTCTGTGCATTTACAGAGCTGAAGGAAAGCTTGACATTTCAATAGATGTTTACATATACAGTTGACAGAGCATTTTAAAAAGGCAGCTGTAAATTATTCCTTATCACGGCCTAAATAGACCATTTACATTTTATCTGAAGAAGAAAATTTCAGTAGTTGCCTTACACGTGATTGCTGAGTTCTGAGAAGAAAACATTTTACCCGGGACGCATTTCCATCTACTTCTGTTTTGGTGAGGGTTATTATGTTCTTATTAAATTATCTGTTAGTAATGAAGTGAGAGAAGACAGGAGTGTAAACACACTGGAAATTAAAATAAGAAAGCACTAAGGAAGGTTTCCATACAACTTGTGTGTTGCAGACTGCAGAATTTGGCTTTAACACTGCAGCAACCCAGGAAACTCACCTCCACACAATCGAGAGTCCAGCTGAGTTCTGTGGACTCTGTCAGCTGCCACTGAGCCACACACCTTGAATCCTGGAAAGATTCACCTGCAGACATGTCGAAAAAAAGGTGAAAAACTGAGTTGAGAACGGCTCCACCAGGGACCATCTCTGGAATAAAGCTGTGTCACTGTGAATCTCCGCACTGCTGTGACTTTGCTCCTGGGCTGGGAGGAGGGAGGTGCAGTTCCAGCACTTCCTCCTTGTTTCTTTTTTGTTTCAGAATTTTTCCACTAACTTATGACCCATCTTCTTATTTAAAAAGGGCACTGGTAAATGAGCAAGATTTGTAAATAGTGGTCCAAGAAGACACACGGTGCCCCTAGTTTTAGGTAAATCTTATTTTAATATTGGATATTTTGGTGTGGCTTGGCCTTTTTTTTTTTTGTTCCACCATGTCTATCTAATGTATAAATAACTTCCTATGGTGAAGCAACAGCCTCGCTAAAAATGGATCACAATTAACACCAGCGCAAATGATTATATATTTTAGCAATTTTGCAAGGCTGTTTGTCTCTAATCTTTTGTTGTTACATTGTAAGACTTAGTGTTACAACAAACCACCTGAATTTGTCTTGCAGTGGGATGGCAGCTATCAACCACATGCTCGTTCCCACACCAGAGGGTTACTGAGGAACAGGCACAAAAGGAACAACAGCTCAAAGAGCTGACTCTGTTCTTAAAGCTAAGGCAAACCACTACGGTTGCAAACTGCTGCAATACTAAGAAAAAATTTTAATGTTTTTGTGTAAAAAAGATAAAAAAACCCAAACCACTAAATAATTGCGCTGAGTTTTAAAAAAAAAAAGTAAAAAAAAATATACAAAATCCCCTCAAAATACAGTTTATTGTGACTGTCTCAATTGTCTCTCACAAATGTTATGATCCCATTTCTTATTATTTATGCCCACTGTGGTTCTCAAGAGAGCAGTGAGCAACATGCCATTTTGGAATTGCTGTCATTGAGGGCATACGTAGTTTAATTATTAAAACAAAGCTGTTGCATAGCATGCTCTAAATGCCACTGCTGCTACTTAGAAACTGATGTGATTTGCATTCCTTTTAATAAATTAGACGTTTAATTACATTATAAATGTAACCTCTAATTGAAACACCTTCCCCCAGCGGGCATAACTCCATGATGATTTCACATGAACTACCTAGAAGTAGATGCATGCTGCTGCAGGAGTGGGAGTCTCGCTAATAAGCACTTAAACATCAATCTTGAGTATTTTTGCAACTTAATGGATCTTCCCCTAGGATATCTCTTAGGAGAATATTTGTTCTGCTCTACCATGTTACCTTTTGCTCTTGTCCTCCACTTATGGCCATTTGTGTGTGTGTGCACGTTCTTCTTCAAAAGATTTTATTTTGCATGCCTGGATGCCCACTGGCATCTCCATAGTATATAAAAGTGGATGCAAGTCCCCGTCCATGGATATTTCACATAAATGGTGGTACTGTTTTGTTCTAAGCCTATTTAACTGTCTAAATACAGCTCAAATTTTTAGTGCTACTGAAGCTTTTAAGTGAGCTCTGATACATCTCTTTGCTCAGTGTAGTAACTCATGGACCCAATTTAGAAGAGCAATTCTCTGCTGAGGATGCCGGGTAAAACTTCATTGTATGCTGAAGTCCTGTGTCATTCTCATAGTTAAAGATTTAACAGCTTCAAATATATTTATTTACCTTAGCCTCTTGGCTAAGGTCTAGTCCAAGCAGTTATTTTCTGCTTATCTATAATTTGTTGTCACTTCAGTAAGGAATGTCTTTTTTTTTTTTTTTGTCTGTAAGTTACTTCATGCTGTTTCTGCCCAAATTTAACTCCCAAGGTGGCTGAATCGATGCATTTCCAAGGCTACCCTGGACTTGCCCTCTGTGTTTGAGACCAGCTCTCCCATCAGTTTCCACAGAGGGATGAAAACCTGGTGCTCAAACCCGAACAAAAAAGGCATGCTCATGGCAGTCAGGACTTTTGAGCCAATCTCTGCAACAGTGGTGCAGTTCAACTGCCAAAGCAGGGATGGAGGCCCTGGGGAGCAGAAAAAGATGTTAAGAATTGTTCACAGTTTGGGCAGTTTGAAAGGCTCAGTGGCTCTCGAACAGCACAAGAATTTCAACACCACATTACAACCTGGAGTCTGTCTACTATAGTGACTTACTCCTGTCAATAGACAGCACCAGGTACCAGAGAAAGGACCCAGGAAATAAAAGGGAAAACAAGGCCATCTGTGGATTCCTTACAGCTCAGTTTCTTGCCAACTCTCTTAGAAATTTTTCCTTTTCTAATTCTTATTTAAATGCTCACTTCATTACTAATCTGAGTTTTCTGCATGCTTTTGAACTGTGGTCTTAGATCTACCTAGCACTGGCTAAATACACAGTGTTGGGGACATTTTTTTTTTTT
>NW_010108769.1:0-458 GCF_000699245.1 Pterocles gutturalis
CCCTAAAGCAGGTGCTGCTGGAGCTGAGCCGGTGTCCCTCTCCCTTGGCTGGAGCTTTCACCTGCCCCAGCGCCCATAGGCAGAGAAATCTCTCCTGCAGGAACCAGGCGGGGAGAAGGGTTTGACACACGGGCAGGACCCAGAGCCCAAACTGCCCTCCCTGCTCTCGCTGGTGGGTCCCCACACCCCTCCAGCTCTTCCCCAAAAGGCTCCTCTGCTGCAGTCGGGAAGGTGCGTTGGCTCCCTGCAGGGAGCTGCTGCAGCTCAGTTCTGCTGCGAACAGCAGGATCTGGCCCTAGAGCAGGAGAGGGGAGGTGGCTGTCACCAACAGCCTCTCCCACTTCAGCATGGCCCCATTCCCTGCTGGGAGCTGCTCCTCCCTGGGCTGACTGTGAGGGGATCTGGGGGAAGCCCAGGCTCACACCCATGCCCTGGAGCCTTCCTGCTGCCAGCCCCCA
>NW_010108770.1:0-8891 GCF_000699245.1 Pterocles gutturalis
TGTGATTCTGTGATTCTGTGATTCCAGGAGCTCTGAGTCTGCTCTGAGGCTTGTTTTATCTGCGAACAAGACATCAGATTTAAAGCACCTAATCTCTGCTGGCTGTCACAGCAGGTTAAGGGGCCTTTCCTTCTTAGTGCACCATAAAAAGTGTCCCTGAAGTGCGTATGCTTAGAGTCTCAAACACATCAAAGCGGTGCTGCAGCTAGCGGCTCTGGTACCCACCCACCAGAGCTGCGGGACACATGCAGATCCTGGAGCCAGGCTGCTTCTCCTGCACCACAGACTGGGGCAGAGACACACTCCATCTGGGACCAGCAGCACTGGCTTGTACTTGGAAGGATGGGCACAGACACTGCCCACGTCTCCCAGAGGCACTGTGCTAGTGACAGACCTGCCCACCTTGGTGACAGAGCCATCCCGGGGCTCTCGGGAGGTCAGATAGCAAAACTCTTCCCAGCGTGGGCTGACGCTTGTTAGCAGAGCAGAGGGAAGTAGCGTTATGGTAAAAAGCAGCAGAACAGAAAACAGCAAAGAAGTTGCATTTGGTTTCCAAGCCCTCTGATCTGGCAGCTCCGGTCCCTTCCTGCAGCCTCCATCACCTGGACCCTGTGTTAGGGAGAGGTGATGACAAATGAGAGGCTTGGCTGTTCCTCCATCTGCTCAACTGCCCAGGAAGGTGGAGGCCACTGGCTGGGGCAGCTTAAAAAAAAGAAGGGCAGCGGTAGGCAGGGGCCACTTCCCACTCACCACTGTCCCAGTGCCTGGGCAGGTTGTCCCCTCAGTGCCACTGGTGCCCAGCAGTGATTCCTGTGGCTGCCACTTGCGCAGCGGGAATTTTGCCTTAATGTCAGTGTTTGATCTTTCTCCAGACTGGAGAAAAAGAGCAGAAGAGACAGAAACAAGTGAGAGGGGCTGAGCAAAGGGTGCAGCAGCTCAAAGACTGGGAAGACGTGATGCTCATCACAGGCTTGGCAGGTTGTGCTGCTGGCACAGCTGGGAGAGACCCCAGGCTGTAGGATGAACAGCTGATGCTCAGCCCAAACACAGAGCTTGCGGTGCTGCCTGCACTGGTGGATGAGAATGCTCCTCTCTGAGCCCATGGGTGCTCATGTGTTAGCAGGTTATTTGGGATGGGAGTGACCCTGCTGGCTGTCCCCACATGCTGCCCTTCAGGACATATTGCAGAGCTGTTGTAAAATGTGACCTGATAAAAAAAATGCGAGTGGATATTCAGTCCACGGGGCCAGGCTAGAGCCAGCTTGCTGTAAGCCCCCATAAGGGCACAGGGTGCACAACACGGCCACAGCAGCAACTGTTCTGCTCTACAGAGCTGCTCCTGCCCTGGATAATAGAGCCCTTGCCCTCCCTTGCCATGCCTGCCTCCTCTCATCTCCCTCCTTAGCCAAAAGACACTGGGGTGCAGGACTGACAGCCCCTCGTGTCACACTTCAGCCATAGACCGCTTGCTGGCAGAGAAAGCTGCCGGGAGGATGTGAAGGCGGAAGGTAATACAGGAAAAGGCGTTCGCAGCCGTTAGAGCAGGAAGGAAGAGGAGCATCTGGGCAGAGGCATCAGCAGCTTCAGGGGACTGGTGGTAGGCACCTGCAAGGACCGAGGCTAAGCAAGAAAGGAATTGGGCAGCGTTGGCTGATCCTTTCATAGGTGCAGGTGCCTGGATCAAAGCAAGGGTCTGCCCTGTTCAGGAGGGGCAGGGCTGTGTGGGCAGAGCACAGGGAAGAGGCAAGGGGCCACTTTGCTGCAGCATCTCTGTGCATGCTGGTCCCATCCTCCCCTGCTGATGCCACCAGCTCCTGGCAGCCCAGTCCACCTGAAGCCCCCTCAATTGGGCTAGGGGAGTGCTGTTCCCCATTCGTAGACCCTCTCTGGAGTGTCCCTGGTGACGCTTAGGGCACACCTTCAGATTTCCCCAGTAGGGCAGCGAATGTTGTAGGAGACTGCTCACCAAGTTCTCAGCTCTTCAGGACCTCCACACAAGGAGGGTGCACACACAAAATGGCAAACAGCTCATATCCCTGAGGATGGGCGCACTGAAGCTCATGAGGACAGCATCAGTGCCTGCTCCCAGAGCTGATCATTTGGACTTCAGCGAATGTCCCCTCTGGGGAGAGGCTCTGCCCTGCTCTGCTTGTCAGAGGACCTCGCAGAGGATTTGGATAAGAAAGCCTCAAACTCCTACAGTCCAAGAAGCACTTAAAGCTCAGGGATAATGTTAAAAGCAGCATTAGTCCAGCCTCGCTGAAGGAACGACCAGCCGTGGCTTGAACAGGATGTAAGGACCTCCGCAGGGAGAAAGCTTTGGATGATGAAGGTCTCTTTAATCTAGTGGAAAAAGAAAGAGCAAGAACCACTGGTTGGAAGCTGAAGCCAGACAAATTCAAGCTGAAAATAAAGAGTGGGATTGTTAACAGTGCGGATGTTTAACCGCTGGAACAGACTCCCTGGGAAGTGGCGGCTTCTCTGTCCCTCCAAGCCCTCACAACCACAATCACTACTTTTCTGGAAGATGCTTTTGCCAAAACCGAGCTACCAGGCTCAACAGAGGGATAAAAGAGCAAAACTCTCTGTCCTGTGATGTATGGGACAGCAGACCAGCCAGCCGTTATCTCCATACGAGTTGCTTGGAATGTGGAAAAACCCAGATGAAAGTGCAGGAATGGAGCAATCTGTAACAGGCTGTTGAAACTCAAGCATGCCTGAGAGATGGAAGAAGAGCTTGGGCAGCTTCAGAAGAGGGAAGAAGCAAGAGGAAGAGGAGGACAGCAGGCAGCAGCCAGCTGATGCTGGCGGTGACACGGGGACACAGAGCCATGACCTGGCAGCCCAGCCGGAGCAGGCTGTGCACCGTGGGTTGGGGAGCCTGCTCGTTTGAGTTCAGCTGCCTCTGCGAGCATGCCTGAGGGATGGAAGAAGAGCTTGGGCAGCTTCAGAAGAGGGAAGAAGCAAGAGGAAGAGGAGGACAGCAGGCAGCAGCCAGCTGATGCTGGCGGTGACACGGGGACACAGAGCCATGACCTGGCAGCCCAGCCGGAGCAGGCTGTGCACCGTGGGTTGGGGAGCCTGCTCGTTTGAGTTCAGCTGCCTCTGCCGGTTACAGCCCCTGGGAGACCGAGGGGCTGTGGCCCCATTACTCTGGTTTTCTGGTTATGGCAACATCTTCTCACACATGGTAAGCACAGAGCTGAACAAACTCAGGTGGGCTGTAAAGCTGCTTTGCTGCATCTAGGAGGGAGCATGGGGAAATGCTCTTGCGCCCTTCCTGATGGCTCCGGAGATGGGAGGGTCTGGTTAATAGGTCTGGCTGAAGGTCTGCCTAATCGGCCTTGTTTCCAAAAGCTGAAGTCTCTAAAAGCTCCTGCAATGAATTTAAATGTGCAAAGAGATCAAGTGGGACCCTTTGGGCTTTCCCTGTCTAGGGGAAAGCTTGTGGATCTTCACTGGCCCCCACGGGGCTCAGAAGATGGGGCTGGCCTGAGCTCTGCACATCAGCTCACTTGAGACAAGCATCCCTCCTGCCCATAAATTAGGGTCCCAGCCAGACCTCCTGAGGTGCAGGACGGCTCTGCCTTCAGCTGCTCCTGGCCTGCAGCTCTGAGGACTGTAGTGGCAGCTCTGCTTAATGGATCTGCAAAGTAATTAAAGCAAGAAAGCTCCCTTGATTCCCAGGGGGACTAATAGCAGACCAGATTCCTGTCTGCTGTTCCTCCTCTACCGCTACAGCTGTATTGCTGGCTCAGCCCTCACAACAGGAGCCCTCCGATACTCCAAAAGCCAAATCCTTTCTTTGGACTGGTTGGAGGCACGCACCTCCCTGGGCATTGCCAGGATGCCCAGCACCGCACTGCCACGCGGGGGCACTTGTCATTGCAAGGTACACATGGGTGCTGCCAGCCTGGGTCCCATGCTCGCACAAAGTTTGCCATGTGGGAGAGAGTGCCAGCTGCTGTTAAGGGTCTGGGAAGAGATGACTGATTGGTGGAAAAACCACCCTGGTTGCAGCCAAGCTGGGTTTCAAAAGGAACTGCTTCCCAACCTGGTCACCATTTGAACAGGAGCTGGTAGCTGCAGGCGCCCAGCAGCCCCAGTGTGATTTTAACTGGGGGTCACTCATGCCAGTGGTAGGAGCAGCCCCAGAGCACCGGCCCACCTGGGGGAAGTGCCCGCACCTGGCAGGTTTGTTTCTGTCATGCTAGGTGCGTGTGTAATTCATCATCCAAATGCTCGGTGTCACCAGCTCCTGGTTATTTATTGCAAGTAACACGATTTTGGCCCCTGCTGCAAGCAGGCTTGCGATGACGTGAAAAGCTGCAGCTGTCTTCAGTGCTTCCCTGCAGTAAGCTGAAGAGCTTGAGTGCCTTGAGGCCAGTACTGACGACTCCTTTTCCAGCCCCAGGTCGTTTTTCTGGCCCTCCTTTGAACTCTCTTTGGTATTTCCACATCCTTTGCAAAACAGAGACTTTGGAGCTAGCCTTGCCAGCAAGGCGAAGTAAAATCACTGCTTCCCCCTTACCTCCTGCAGATGCTGGAGGGACATGTTGGTCCCTGTGCTGCCCTGGGGGCATTGCCTGCACCAAGATACTGCATGCTCAGCCATGATCACCTCACACTTTGCAGAACAGCTCACCTGCATCACTGCTGACTACCTTACCCATCTCATGGCATCTGCACAGTTTTTCTCAGAAAAGCTGGGTACACTTAGTTGGATCAGAAGCTCACAAAATGTGACTAATGTGTCCCAGAGGATAAGTATCTCTCCTTGTGCCCAGCTCTGGAGATGCCGAACAGCACAGCTCTGCCTGTGAGCCACCACGGCAGGAGCCCCAGGCTCAGCTCCTCCAGCTCTGCAGGGGAGCAGGGTTTGTCAGAGCGCCTTGGGAAGAGTGAATGCCAAATGAGAGATTTGGCAGCAACCAGGGCAGGTCGTGGGGCTGGGCAGCTCCCTGCACCCCCATGTTGCAAACCTTGCTGCTGCTGAGCCTTGAGAGTGGAGGGACGCCGGCATCAAAGCAGCAAACCCCTAGGGACAACCCTGCCCAGCTCCCCATCGTGACAAGGCCACCGCAAGCCCCCTGTGGAACAGCTCTTGAGACCCATATAGAAGTTTTGAGGGCAGCCACGACATCTCTGGCCTCTATTGCTCCCATAACTTGTGGCAAAAGCATATTTCTCATCAGTGGAAATATGGAGAGGCGAGAAACCCCAAGTAGGCTGCTAGAAAGACCTAAGAGCCTGAGCTGATGGGTAGCTTGGGCACTGAACTAATTTAACTCATGACTGTGGGGCTAAACACTGCAATCTGTGCTCACCTTTGGCTTCGCCATAAACCCAAGTAATTACTCATCTAATGATGCCTGCTAGTCGGCGCAGCTCACTAGGGAGCCAGCAGTGTGCCGGGCACTGCTTCTCCTGCCTGCCATGAGCCCAAGCGGGCTGGGCTGGCACAGCTTCCCGCAGTGGGGTAAGGCTGGCACAGCCCCTGCAGCATGGCACAGGCAGGGACATCCCCAGGGTGGCGGGCAGCACTGCCAGCCAGCAGGGACAGGGATGGCAGCACACACCTTGGGGACAGCACACATCTGCAGTACTGAGCAACTGCAGCTCGTCCTCCCTGGGAGCTTCAGCCTTGCAGGCTCAGCTTCCTCGGGGTGCACAAACCTCTCCCTTCACCCTTGTGTCTCCTCCAGGGCCCAGGGTTTGCAAGAGAAGCAGTTACGGGGCTGGTATGGCACAAAGCCCTGTGGTTTTGGCTGGGAGCAGCAAAAGGAGAACAGGAGGCGGCTTTTATTCCAGCACTGTGGCAAAAGCTTACCCAACAAGTGGGAAGTGGGTTAAGTGAGTTTGGATCTCCCTTTTCCAGGCCAGACCAGCCCAGCACTGCTGGAACTGGTCAGCCGCACAGCTCTGTGTTTCATCTGCTGGCCTCTGTATCCAAAGCACATGTTGATCAGGGGCTGTGGGAGGGCTTCCTGCCTACAGGATGGATACCTGTAGCTGTATCTGCGCTTCCACCTGCCCATCCTGCCCTGTAGCCTGGGGACCTGGAGGCCCCATTCCCCACCTTCCATGCCCCTCTGGGGTGGCAGATGCCTTCCTGGCACTATCCTGGCCATGCAGGGCTTTCCTCTTGCCTCCCCAGGCAGCGTGCAGAGATACGAGGTGCTTGATCTGTGCTCCTTTCCACATTTGCAGCGGGTCCTCCTTGCTCTGTGGGTCAGACACTACCAGGCAGAGCAGTCCCTAGTGCCAGCGTCACCATCGCTGCTGGGTGTCCAACACTGCTGATGGGTTGGGGGGATCACCCCAATTGCCATGGGGCACATGGTCCCTCTGGGGCAGCCAGTCTGGGTTGCACAGAGGGGATTTATCCAGAGCTCTCATGTGTGCAAAGGTGCCCCAGCACCCAGACGGTGCCCAGCGCGCCCACAGGCAGCACCCAGGGAGGCAACGTGAGCGGCTCCATCTCCCCCGGAGCACCCACGGCGCCCGGAGCAGGAAAAAAAAACCCCAGCCTGCAGAGCGGCAGGCGAGCGCCTGAGCCCGCGCTTTCACTTCCCACAACCCTGCTTCATTTACCACACACCTCCCAGCTTCTGCAGCGGATGGGGGGGCCCTGCCGGCAGCACCTCTGTCACCACACAGCCTCGCCTCCCTCCCCGGGGCTTGGGGCCCATCCTGTGTGCTGAGCAAGGCCATGCCTTGCGGGAAAATGTAGTATGTGGTGACATAATTAAAGGCTGCATCATTAGTGCAAGTGTGCAGGGGCTGAATGTTTCCTATTTCTTGAGTGCTTGGCTTCCCTGTGCTATGCTTGTGGGTGCTTAACTCCACGGGAGGCTTTGAAATGGCAGAAATACCTCTGGGAAATGGAGCACCCTCAGCAGTCACCAAAGCCAGCATGCCATGAACAGAGCTGGAGAGCCCAGGAGAGCTCTGGTGTGCAGAAAGTGGTGTGGAGGGTGACCTGCCTGCTCCAGAGACGTCACCATCCCGTGTCTCAGCTGGAGCTGGTGCACAGGCCCACAGCATGGCTATGTGCAAGTCCATGGGAATGCGCGAGGACATCCATGCTGCTCCCCCCGCTCCGCAGCCCAGCCAAGAGCTGAACTCCTTTAGAGGGTATCGGTGTCTCTCGCCACGGGCAGAGCAATGTATTCTTCCCTTAATCTCTTTCCTGGAAACAACGATGACATTTTGGCTTGGACTGCACAAAAATCCTCACCCTAAGGCAGACATCTGGCACACAACATTTCCAACAGCCAAAATGTTGCTCTGCTGTAAGCAGGGAAGACAAGGCTCTCCTGCCCACTCCTGCTGTGAGGCCGGGGGACCATTGTGCTGCTGACTGTCCCCTCTGCCCCCTAGGACTACTGGCTGTCCCTGCTATACAAGCGCCTCATCGGTCCCAAGGTGCTGGCGATCCACGTGGCCGGTCTCCAGAGGAAACCCCGGCCCGGCAGGGTCATTCGCGACAAGCTCCGCATTTACGCTCACTGCACCAGCTACCACAAGTAAGTGAAGCAAGGGTGTCTGGGGGCTGCAGTGGAGCTATAAGTGGGACCCCCAGGAGATGGGGACCACCGAAGACATGCTGGGGCAGGAGCCCAGCGTTGGGCTCTGGCAAGGCAGGTTGGTTTCCCAAGGGACTCGCTCGGGCACTGCTCTGGCTGCTGTGACAGTGGAGGGAGTGCACGGGAATGGCAATGCCTCTGATGAAAGTTGCAGCAAGCCTGCACCTGGGAACGGGGACGGCCAGGGCCGGTGCAGTGGCCGGCGGGCAGCCCCAGGAGCCGAGATCAAGGGAGTGGATTTCACACGAGGGGCCCCTGGTCGGTCGGGTTACCCGCTAGTCTGCGCTGCCAGGGAGCCTGGTCTGGTTATTGTTTCGCTGATAAGGTCTTTTAAAGCGCGGAGGGGGGCAGCCACCTCCTCCACAGACACAAGTTGCTATTGTGGAGGAGGAGAGGCTGTTTCTTTACACAGTCCAGATGCTTTCAACATGCCTCCAGCTCAGTAGGAAACCTTGTCCAGTAACTGACAGGTGCAAAGTGCTTTATAGCCTTTGTTTGGGGCTGCCTGGCTAGGCAGGGACAGAGGATCAGTGTCTGGACCTGTCAGTTAGGTGCCTGGGGCGGCAGGGACAGACGCCGCTCACACACAGAACTCCCCTCCATTCTCAGCCTCCTCCCTGCGAGGCCCTGGGGAGGCTGCCCTGAGACCACCAACCCCACTCTGGACACTGGCACGGCACCCCCTCGAGCCATGCCACCCCTGGCTGAGGAGGGGAAGGGGAGACTTGGGAAGGTGTCATCGTGGAGCCAGGGCTTTGGATGGGGAGGTGGCATCTCCCTGTGGAGGGGCAGCTGGGATGGTGGTGTCCCCTCCAGGTGGCTGCATGAGGCTGGTTCTTGCAGAGACCCCAAGGCCCCTTTTTGTAGGTGATGCTCCCAGGGCACGTGCCAACACACCCCTCAGCTCCCGCTCTCCCCTTTGCAGCCACAACTACGTCCGGGGGTCCATCACCCTGTACATCATCAACCTGCATCGCTCCCGGAAGAAAATCAAGCTGGCAGGGACACTGCGGGACAAGATCGTCCACCAGTACCTGCTGCAGCCCTATGGCAAGGACGGGCTCCACTCCAAGTAAGTGCAATGCTGACGACTGGGGCTGCCACCACCACCCTGTCCTTGATGTCACCGCCCTGACCCTCTCCTGGTCCCGCAGGTCGGTCCAGCTCAATGGACAGCCACTGGCCATGGTGGATGATGGGACCCTCCCTGAACTGAAGCCTCGTCCGCTGCGGGCTGGCCGCACTCTGGTCATTCCCCCACTGACCATGAGCTTCTACGTGGTGAAGAACGTGAACGCGCTG
>NW_010108771.1:0-28921 GCF_000699245.1 Pterocles gutturalis
TTTAATCACTATATATATTATATTTTAATCATTACATATACAGTAGACATTCTGGTAAGAAATTACAGCAGGCTGAGTGAGCTGGGGTTTTTCCGGCTGGAGAAGAGAAGGCTCCGAGGAGACCTAATAGCAGCCTTCCAGTACCTGAAGGGGCCTACAGGAGAGATAGGGAGGCACTCTGTATCAGGGAGTGTAGTAAGCGGACAAGGGCTAATGGTTATAAGCTGAAAGAAGGCAGATTTACATTAGGTATTAGGAGAAAGTTTTTTAATGTGAGGGTGGTGAGACACTGTAAGAGGTTGCCCAGGGAAGCTGTGGATGCCCCATCTCTGGAGGTGTTCAAGGCCAGGCTGGATGAGGCTTTGAGCAACCTGGTCTAGTGGGAGGTGTCTCTCCCCATGGCAGGGGGGCTGGAGCGAGATGATCTTTAAGGTCCCTTCCAGCCCAAACCATTCTATGAGTCTATGATTGCTTTTTCTAAGCTGAAGTTTCATTACATTCAACTTATCACATTTACATTTTTTCTCTTATACAAATCTATTGCTCAAACAATAAGTTACAATCAACTGTTAGAAAAACTTCCAAACTTAATCCTTACAAAGAACTCAGTAGATAACAAGATGGCCTATTATCTAAATATTCTTACCTGTCAGAGAATCCACAGAGGTTCTTTAAATGCTGTTTCAGCATCAAAAGTAATAATATGCCTTGGGAGACATTTGCAAATTCAATTAAAGGAGCTGAATTTTCTGGTAAACATTTCATCACAGCATTTATATCATTTTCTTCATCTGAATCTGAATCAGAGTCTACTCGTTTCCGTAACCTCCGAGGCTTAGAAGCTTCTTCCTCACTTTCGCTCTCACTACCACTGTTACTGTCACTGTCAGTCTCTTCATCTGATGAAGGTTTTCTTTCCTTTTTTTTGTCTTTCACCATAGACTGCAAGACAGAGAAGTTAACACACATTCCAAAATGAGAGCAAGTAGCATCATGTACATTTCTAAAAAAAAGTATTTCCAAAATCATTACTGGCTTAAATCAGCAAGAATTCCTTGAACAATGTTATTAATTTATAAATTTATATTCAAAATTGTAATTACTTATGGCAAAAAGATGCTGAAAAATGGATCCAAAGCCCACGTTTTCTGCAAGGTGGGTACAGAAGGAATGGAAGCACCAAGTAATCCACTGGCATGTTATTCTTAAAAACACTGCTCAAGTTCATTAGCAGTGACAATAAAATGCAGTAGAAGGCCAAATATAATAAATCAGGAAGAAAATTCTATTATTCGTTCACCTGGATATAATTTCTGTGTGTCACACAGATTTCCCTATGTACTTTGGTACAGACTAGTCCAAGCTGGTTTTAATCCTTGTCTCTTAAAAATCTATTACACTAATTGCATTGCTTAAGAGAGAAACCCTCAAGTGATCATGCACAGTATTAGTAATAATCAGTTCTACTACTTGTAGAGCTATAGAATTTCACACATGCATTATTACTGCACATAGAATAATTTTTCATAACGCAGAAGATGTCCTAAACAGGATCTCATCCTTTCTGTGCTGTTACACCCTGGTCCCCAATGTACTATCTGTTTCTATCAGATTAAAAATTGACTTTGGTAGGGTGAGAATTCAAAGCCATGTACTTCCCAGGCATTAACTCCAACTTGTACTTACTAGTCAGACTGGACATTCTAGAAACAGGTTTGTTTCCTGACAGTTTGCACCTTCTACTGTTAAAGTTGTCCAGGAAATGAAGACACTGAAGTCTTCAAGAAGCGGAGACCTTTTTCTTACAGGGTTGTGTATTGCCATAACAACTATACCATGATTCAGCTTCTGATATGCTACCTTAAACATATTGTGCACTCTTTTCTTGCAATAAACAATGTATTTAAAGTCCCTCGGGTGACACACATGCAACTGCCATCAGCTGGTTGACAACAAAATAAACAGCCAGGTGGATTTTATTATTAAAACTATACAAACAACTACAATAAACTAAGATTTCATGATGATTCTGTGTGCATGTGCTTCCAGATGCATGCAATTAATTATTATTTAGCCACATCAGGGAATGATAGAGATAAGACCTCAAAATTCATCATTCTTTTTTAATCATGTAAGCAGCCATGTAAGAAAAGTTTTTAATTGGTGTCTACCAATGCAGGCCAGAACAGTAAGTGTTGCTCGCTTGTAACTCCTGGTTACAAAGTAATGCTGCTGGTCCATTTCCTAATAATGGTACTGTGTTCACTGAAAAATCGACCAAATTATAGAGACACTTATATATACACAATAAATATGCTAAAATGTAAATGCACATACCTCTTTAAATGACTGTAGCAGGTTGCTACCAGAAACTGATAGTGTAATGTCTATATGATGCATTATAAAGAGAGGCTCCTCCTGTGTTTGATAAGGAAAACAGGCTAGATTGTCTGCTATGTACAAAAGCATATTCACCTCTGTTTTCTGGAAGTTAAAAAAAAAAAAAAGTATATATAAATGCACATACAAATATCTTAGATTGATACACTTATCCTGTGTTCCTAACAGTCAAGAGCAAAAACCTGATCACAAATTTTATTCTACACATCTTGACAAACCCACTCTAAAAAACATGTATATATGCAAAATTTAGTTATACCCGAAGATAAATTACTTCTGATGAGTCCAAACTGGGTATAGAGAGGAACAGAATGATGCAAAAGTGACAAATACATTCTATTACATAGGTAGTATTATATACATAAAGACCTTATATTACAAAGCAAAACAAAGTATATGAGGGAAATAAAGTTATCAATAATTATATTATAAAAATACATTCAGAAAGGAGAATTTAAGCTTGTAATGCTGTATTTTGATTTCTTTTTAAGTGAAGGAAATGTGATGCTTACTGCAGTATCATCAAAGAGGTTGAGTAAAGAAATTAGAAACGCTCGTCTATGTTGACGGTTCCCTCGGATCATGGAGTATAGGTGTGAACACAATGCACTGGATGATTCATCGTGTCTAAAACCTCTCACAGGATCTTTTGGGCAGGTATTAATTGCCTGTTGTACCTGGTAAGACATCTTCATACCAGCCACTGCTTTCATCTGAAATGGAAATGTATTTATTTTTATTTAAACCATTGCTTTCAAAGCAGTAAACCTTACTTCTTTGAAGTGGATGGTCATCTGAAGTTTTAACTTTAAAATATGCAGAGGTGATGCTACCTTTTGAGTTGGGAAATGGATTAAAACAGAACTTGTGACATCAAAATGTCTTGTGAACTGCTTTAACTCTAAATTCTGTTAGAAACATACAGCTCATCTGTTTACCCGCTACAGCCAGGCATCCCAATTTAAACAATTTTCAAGAATACTGAAGTGTTTTCATACATTACAAAATGTGTATGTTTGATGTCACTTGTAGTAAAACCAACAACTGAGGCCATATTAGTGCAACAGCACTAACAAACAGAAAATGAGGGGGTTTTTACATATATCCTGTAATTTCTATCTGATTTTACTTACTTCAAGCCTCCTGCTCTAGTTTCAGAACAAACAATCTCTAGTTAGGCTGCATATCCAACTCTCCTCATACCACCTCTGCTGCTGTTCAGCATAGTTGTCCTTTTCATCTATACATTGTCTTTAATGTGGCTACGTAGGAAATTTAATCTGCTAGCCTTCACCTACTGGATTAGGTATTTGTCTGGATGCCATCAACAGTGCAATGCTCCAGTTGCAGTGGAATACAATCAGATATTGGAAGTCCCACAATATAGTATGCACACTAAACCTAGATTTGGGCCTTTTGAAATAAGGAGAGGGTACTGCAGCTCAGTTTCAGATTTTAAGCAGAATTATTGACACTATGCCACAATTTCACACGTCCCTACTTATCCCTCATGTTTTCCTTTTGCAAAGGCTCAGATCTAAACATCTTCCTATGTGCCTTCTGCTTATTTTACAATTTTTAAGCTCTTCATACCTTAACATTCCAATACATATACAATAGGGACTTCTACTTTTACAGAGTTCTCTTCCCTAGGCCACCAATAGAGGAAAATAATTGCTAAACATTATGAAACAGCTGTTCGTAACTCATCAAATAAAGGCTCTGAAGTACTATTCAGTGAGGAAAATATTACTGTGAATTATAAATTAAAGGAAATTTTGTATTGGAAAAGACATTTCAAATTATTATATCCTTTCTATTTCTAAGAACAGAAATCTCCAAACAGGGGAAGAAATCAAAATCTTCTTTACAATTATAGTTGTTATTTGTTACTCGATATTCTTTTTCTTCAGCTGAGGCATACTGAGGTGATAAACCGCTAGAGAACATAACAGTATTTTGTAAAATGTTAAATTAAAATTACTTACATGAATGAACCCAGCATATTTTTTGTCTATTTCCACCAACTGCTGGTCAGCTTTATTTCGCATAGAGGGCTCTGGATCTGTGCCCATAGCAATTAAGTATGGCACACACTTGAAAAACAAACAAAATTATTATTCAGAGTAATTGCACCTCCTCTTTCTCAGTCTTTGTTCTTCTACTATACTGTTGTTCTTGTTATATTCTGACTACTGCAAAACTAGAATAGGAAGCTGTGTGCAACTTACCACCCGACTACTTTTTGCAAGCAAATAGTACAAAATACACGAGAGACCAGCATTATAAATGACAGAACCTGTGTGGGGTTTCAGGTAGTATCTCCCTTTCTCTCAAACTATGAAGTCAATTTACACTACAAAAAGTGCCACTAAAAAGCATACACCTGAAATTTGTAACAGAAATTTGCTCCAATGTACATTTTACGTGTTCTTTAGACATGGGTTTTTACATCTTGATCCAAAAATAGAAAATACAGCACTGGAATCTCAGTGGCTAAACAACACAAAACATTTCAAAATATGCTTTCTGTAAAGGCCCCTTGCTAAAATAAGAAATTACTGTAACACAGCAGGAAGAAAAAAACTGGAAATTTATGTAGCAAGTGTGAAATCCTCTGAAAACATGAGTAACAAAAGCCTCCATCAGAAAAGCCCACCATACCTGAACAGGATGGATGAGACCCTGGTTTAGCGTCAGTGCAATGACATTTAGAGCAAAGTGGCGTACACTGGACTGAGTATGAAAGAAAGCCTCAAGGACCTGTTTGAGATATAGCTGCATGATGGAACTACTCATCCCTGAGGAAATATCACCCATTTCTTTCAGGTCTTCCTGTTTTGCTACTTTTTTCCCTGTAAAATGGAAAAAAGCAATAGTACACTCACCACAGTATAATCATTTACTTTGCCATTACTTGATGCATGCTGATCTTTAAGCTTTACAATACATATACATTTCAGCTGTCTCAGAATGGGTTTATGATCTCATGAAATGTAGAACAGTCCGATGGTAAACATACATCAATAAGAGACATGACTTTAAGTCTTGTTCCTTAATAAAGGTTTTTCATTACAAAAATTTATGTTGTATTTATTATTTTCTGTCCGCAAGTTAACCTTAGAGGAGATTTTGATAAAAAGTATTACTACCATCATTAGAGCAATTATGCATTCTGAATTGCTCCCAAGATTTATACATCTTCAAAGTAAACAATATACCTATTATATGTGTATATACCTATGCACATAATGAATTTTTTAGCATTATTCTAAGATACTTCAGGTACAATATTATTGATCAGATAACAATCTTATGTTACTCAGTTCACATATATAGTAATTGTATGCAAGAAAGTTAGATTTTACATGCCTCATTAGCACAGAAGAACTTGACACTTACAGTCTCTGTCTGCCTGCTGCATACGTGTATCCTCCTCCTGCAAGTACGTCTGGAGGTTTTTTAACACCTGGATTTTTAAGTTTACTGAACAGTTCTTATCTGAAAGGATGCTGTTGTACAGAGTCTTCACCTCCTGTTCGAACATTAAACTTGGGTGTTGTATAAATGCAAATCCTAAGGGTATAAAAAAAAAGAGGAAACATTCCCCATTATTATTATCTAGAAATTGCATTTTTGCTTCTTAAAAATGGAGGTATGAAATCTATCTCCTTCCAAAAGCATAGCTTTTTCTTGTCCAGACAGTATTCCTTCCATCCATGGCTTATAAGGAGTTCTGTTAGCCATGACAGGTTCTATTAGCCATGACTGTTTAATGGATAAAGAGGTGTTGACCCAGGGCAGCTGCACTAAGAAGAGTTATACAGGTCTGGAAGCATGTCTAGTATAGTGGCCTACATCTGAATGACTAGGAGCTTTTGCAAGAACAAGGGAGGAACTTTATTTAAAATTACACATTGTTTTTCTAGTAAATCGGGAGAAAAACATTCTGCTGAAATTGTGAAGTTATTCATATGGAAGCAAATGTGGAAAAATTGATAAATATCACAAGTGAAAAAAAAACCAGCGAACACAGTAAAATTTATACCTCTTGCTGTCATCATTCATATACCTATTAAGGTCTTATCTTGAAAACTATCTGAAGCGTTCCTAAGATTACATCTGCTTGAAGATACACTCTACAGAACTGGTTTTAGCTGCAGCCTTACCCTTGTTCAAGGAACTGGTTGTTCTTAAGACTATATTTCATTAAAACTTTTCTAAATTAGTGATAGTATATACAATTTTACATCATGTAAGTAGATTTAGACATGCTGCTGAAAAATTCTTACAGAGTATGATTAAAAAAAAACCTAATCGGAACATAACATCCCAATTTAAATTACGTTTGACTACTTGATTTATTTTTTTTTAAGGCTGTTCAAGAAAAGCAGACATTAAATGTATTTTTCATGACCACAGCAAACAAAGATTCTGAATTAACGTAGAGAAAATATATTAATATAAACAAATGGGGGAAAAAATGAAAGCAAATAAAATGATAAAAAACAATGCATAAAACCAGCTGTGACAAAGGGAAGACCGAGTCAAGTTTTTAAGACTGGCTTCGTGCACACAGAAAAGACAGTGCAAGTAAAGGCTAAGTCCAGGGCAAGACTTCCATGTGTTTAGGATCTCATTTCAGTCTCAAAACAAGAAGCAGAGAGAAGTATGTGAGGCAGAAGATAAAGAGGAGAAAAAGCAATCATCATCGTCTTTCGAGTATGTGGTATAACTGCGCACTCTATACGGGTGTTATTTACATTTATAACTTGACCACCTCTGAACAAGTCCAACCCATTTCTTTAGGTTAATTTGAAAAGTAGAAAAGCACATGCATGTATGTTTAATAACCTACAACACATTTTTACCTTAATTCACTTAAAGGAACCTAAACCACCGATATTCTCAGGGTAAATCTTATTTTTCCATCCCTTGTAAGCGGGGAAGAAATCTTACTTGGTGTAAGAATTTATCATAGGAGATGAAAAAAGGCACCTGCTGTGTTCTTCTAAGGACTGACTTCACATCTCAGGGCTGCCCTCACACCACTCTCTTCATACCTTTGTTTTCACTCTGTTAAAAGTCTTAAAAGTAAGTGCTGAACTTGTCTGAGTAAGACTTAACCTGTCAGACACTTGGAAGTTTAGCTAAACTTACTAACAAAATTTTATACGCTCAACCTGCCTTACAAGTACAAATCTAGAAGAGAAGCATAACCATAACCATTAAGCTTATGATTAAGCTTAATCCCTCAACAGCTGTGACACATGCCAAAGCAAAGGCTAAAACTGTTGAGTGTCCTTACTAAAACAACACACTAATAATTGCTGATAGGAAAGCACACACTCTTCACGAGATGCCTTCACTGTATATAAATGTTGAATTAGCTTGCTCGTCCTTTCCACCTTATTGCTGCACACAGACGTTGAATGGTTTTGACAGCTTTGCTCAATTACCAGCTTGTAGGAACTTTGCACTGTCTACCACATCTCCATACATCCAAGAGCTACCCTCAAAATGGAACCAGCACTTAGAGGAGGTTGATACATCACTGAAACCATTGTCCAAGGTTTTGTTAAAACAAAGACTGATATGCTTTCAGGTGGAGAAAAAAAAAATCTGAAGAATGCCTGCTGAGAGCCACCCCTGTTTTCCCCTTTTCCCCTGAACTGATCACAGTTCAGACTGTAATTTAGAAACATTTCTGGTGAATGCAACAGTCCCTATCCCATATGCAATATTGTGTAAAAGATAATTAAATTGGACTGGACTACAGTAAGTGTTGCGCACCTTTACATAGTATCTAGGAAAACTCCAACAAGTCCAGAAAACCATAGCATTGCTCCTGCAACAGAAGCAACTCTAAAATAATTAATTCCTCTCAGCTGTCTGAAATGGTTTCTCACAGAATACCGAATTAAGATTAAGTCTCAGTCCTTAACCTTGGAGCCCTCCCAAGCTTGAACTGAAGCAGTATATCTAAAACACCACCTGAAAAGCAGTATGAAGAGGCAAATTCTTGTCCACAGTTAAACTACAGAATGGAAGGTCACATGCCTGGGAGACAACTTTCTTTAGACTAAGCCATAGCCATGAACTGAACTCTCCAAAAACCAAGGTCTATCTGCCCAAACAAGATTCCCTTACATGTACAGTTTTTGTCCTTAAACAGTGGATGAACACGATACAAACCACTCAATGACAGTTCATGTACTACTGCAAGCCAGTGAAATACCATAGTAATGCCTTCAGATAAAGAATCTTTTTTGAAGTGAAATACAGATAAAATCCTGAAACAAACTGTAAGATCTAGACTGTGACATCATCTGAATGCCTCGTGAAATCTCCCAGAGCACTCCCTAGTTGGTATAAACTGCCAGAGTTCCTTAACTCCTGCAGAATATCTGCTCCCACACTTACAATGTTCAGAGTTTTTCCAGCACTTTTTCTAGTTGTTCTTTAACCATAGTTTGTGGACTGAAAAACAAGATCTGGAGTTACAACATGCTTGGATGTGGAGGAAAAAACCATCTCCACTACTTTGGAAATCTGCTGCACTTTAAGACTTGGTCACGCATCAAAAAGCATTCACTGTCAAAAGCATCCACTCTGCTACAGAAGTATGCAAGTAGCAATCTTTTTACCAACTTTTGTATAGCCAGTTCTCAAATAAAACATGCAGTAAATTTTGATTTTAAACAAACTCCCTTGCCACTATACACATACATGAATTCCTATGGATATGCATATGGATATTTTTACTATACCAGAATAATAAAAACTATTAATATTTCTTACCAAGGCCAATAATGGCTTTTGTCTGTACTTCTTCATCTGAATGCTTTGTAAAATACATCAGCAGTTCAAGTACTTTATCCTTAATGTTAACCTGAGCAAATTAAAACAAAAATAATAGCTATTTGAGGATGAAACAGATGTTTTTAATCTCTTTACAAAAAGCATAAGTGTCAAAAAGAAAAGAAGAAACACAATCTTACTGCATGGCCTTTGCAAAACCACATACTTAAAAACCAGAAAGCTATATTGTAATCATTATTAAAAAATACATAGCTTTGAGGGACTAGGAATAATCTGCTTTTTAATTAAAATGGTGTATTCAATGTATACAAGACATGGCGCATAAAGACAAGTTATTTTACCTTACTGTTGCCCTTAAAATCTTCCTGATCAAAATCAAAATGCCGACACAGTGCTCCAACAGTGAAAAGTGATCGAAGGAGTGCTGGTTTATTGGCAGTAAGTATTGTACTGTTGGGGTCTTCTTGGTGTTGACTTTTTAATTTTGAAAGTGCACCTACAGTAAGACAAAAGTTTTGACCACAGGGATACATCATGATTAAACACTAAGACAAGGCTTAAAGCCAAAACTGAAAAGTGATAATTGCATTTTGTGATTTTTCTTACCATAGTATCTATTAAAACAGGCCCACACAAATTTATAGTTCTGGGTAACCTTGTTCACAACAGCCCCAAGACAGCTCACACAATGCTGAACAACCTAGGAGCAAGAAAGAGCAAATGAATTATATATTCAGAAGTTAAAATTGAGGTACTCATGAAGTTCTGTAGGAAAAAGCTATGCTGAACTAAAACTAACAATCTAATGGACGTGATGTCAATCTCCTAGACTGCTCTGAAAACCTGCCCAAACTCATTAAATTATAGGAACAACACACACAAATTCTAGTAAACCAACACACAAATTCTAGTAAACCAAGTACACTGATTTGTCATGGCTCAAAAGACAGATTTCCTGCAAATCAAAACCATGTATTTCACAATGTGAAATGGAATCAACTGAATAGTAGCAATTAAAAGCTTACCGTCATCCCATATTTGATGATGAGTTTCATGAGGTCTTCCTCAATAGTGGCAAGAAAGGTCTCACTTGGGTGCTCCATTAGTGGCACTACAAGCTCTAAGATTTTTGCAACATTGCAGATCACCATGAAATCATTCTGGGTCTGAAACAGTAGTATTTACAGCATTTAACATTTCTGGCCATGTTACCTATAAGCTAAGTATTATTAATATATGCTGGTAGTAAAAAATGCCAACTCATACAAGATACTTGGCTCAGATCTAAATGAATATTTGTATAGTTTACATCTGCTATCAAATTACACATTATTATAAAAGGTAGTTCTGTTTTCTACAGAACTTCTGGGAAAAAAAGTCTGTGCAAGCAGAATTTCACCTCTCATCAAGGCTATGACAGACCTGAAAACTTTTGGTACTGATAATTTTTAGGAGTCATACAATAAATCTAGGAACTCTTCCTGATATATGCACACTAGAGAACACACAACACCTGGAAACAGGTATTAGCAACAAAATGAAGTTGTGCTATGACTTTACATGCCTTAAACTAAGTAAGAATGTGCACAAATGTAGAAATTACAATTAAAGTAACTACTGATTTGCATTATGTATGTATTGTAAGTGATGAATCTATGAAAAACATTTACCTGTTAAAGATACATCCTGCTAAAAATTGACTTTTTTGACAAATCAAGCTCACTAATCAGGATAGTATATTTCCCAAATACTAGTATCAAGCTTTTTAACATATTTAAGCTGACAGTGGTAATTCTGCAATTCATCTCAACATGTATAAGTACAAAACCAATGTAATCCACTAAATGGGTTGAAGCAAGTAAAGAATCAGATAACCCTTTCCCATACTGTTGATAAGAAGCAGCAATAAAAGCCTGTTGTAAATGTGCCTACAGAACATTCCAAGGCTGAACCTGGAAAATGTTAGGCTATACCTACAAGTGAAGCTGATAACAATTACTCTCAATCCTGCCCTGGGCAGCTGACTTAATATATTGGATTGCTGCCACCCACAGTCCTCCCTGAGCCACGGCTGCATGACCCTGCCCTGCTCCTTCTGTCAGTCAGATCAGGCTTCATCACAATCTTCACTAAGCCAACTGTGCTAATCAAAATGGCAGAAAGCACTGCTATGTTTTAGAGCAGGGAGGCCATTTTACCAGAGTACAGGGTTCAGCATTATAGCTTTCTGACATTTTTGTGGGCTAAACTGTCTTACAGGGAAATACAAAAAAACAAGAGCTAGGAAAGTGAGAAGTGAAGTCTGGAAGAGGATAGAGCAGGACATTTTCCATCTGATGTATTTGTTGCATATTAGATCACTCTACCTTACAGAACAATACCTTTAGTCTTAAGATTCATATGTTAAATATTAACTACTTTTAAGACTGTGACTATAAAACAGAACAATTTTAAGATATCATTACACAACAGGTGAAAACCTGGGTCTTAGTCCTCAGGGGAAAGAGGCAGCACAGGTTTCAGTTTCATTTGGCTGTAAACTGTGGATGTAGAGTGAGGAACAGCATCTTATAAGTTACAGAGATAATGAAAAGGACCTACTATCTTCAGAAGCCATGATGCCCATGAAATAAAACCACAATTTTAATTTTCCTTTTTCTACCTTCAATTTAATCAAGTATACAAGACAGGCATTCATTTCTATGCTTAATTATCTGGGGAAGAAAAAGACTGATTTTCTGTACTTACACTACATTTAGTGGTCAGATATGGCTGCATGGTCATGGCATGTTTGACCATTAGCTGGGGCCTGATTTTGCTGAATAAGAACAAAGTGGTTATGCAAGCAACCAAGCGACCAGAATTCACACCTTTGTTGTCAGAATCTGCAAAAAATAGAAAATACCAAAAGAATATTAAGTCCAAGTAATGCCTGAGCAATGAAAAATATACAGCTTAAACATCATATGAATATCTTTCTCATTACATACCTTTCAATATCAAATACAGCTTATTCTTAATAGATTAGAGATGAGAACATAATGTGTCAACATATGTATGTGATCACAAAATACGTTAAATAAGAAGCAAAGACGCTTCAAAATAATCACTGGTTTTAAACTATTTACTGTACACAGAACACTGGCCCAGCCAATAATTCCTATTACAACTGTAGAACATACTAACACTAATAAAACTTGCAACATTTGCTTTGGTTTTAGTTACCTAAAGGTTGGAAGAAGTTATTTGAACAGTAGTTCTGTTATTGTGGTTAGCTAATGCAAATTAAAGAAGCTTTATTATACACTGCTTAAAAGTTCACAATGAATATTCATTACTATCAGTTTTGTAACAGGAATTCTTTGTAACAGTAACTTGTCACAATAGTAATTGAACAACCACTGTTACAGCATCATATCAAATTCAAAGGAGTTTAGCTAGTGCGTTGTAAATAATACTACCTGATAAAGATTCCTCATATTTAAGAATGTGCTCAACCAAATTGTCAACAAGCTGAGTACAGGCTTTCTTCACAGGTTTATATGAGGCATCCTCTTCTGACTTCAACAGCTGTAGCAGATGAAACAGAAAATTATTTAGTATTAAGGGTGCATTCATTTACATTGCATACATGCTGGTTTTATAACAATTACTACAGATACGTAAGGATGTTACACTACAAAAGTATTTATTTAACTTCTCCATAAAAGTTACATGGTAAATAAAAAATTAAGGGAAGTAAAAAATCAAACCAAAATGCAAGAGAAGTAAAGAAAAATTAACAGCAATAAAAAAACCCAGAAGATAGAAGTTCTACTGATTTTTGCACTGGATGAAAGCTAACTGTGTGCTTAATGAAATAATGCAGGAAACAGTATTGTAGTCACACTTGCCAGCAGTGACTAATAGGAGTTAAAATGCTTTCTAAAATGCTTAAGAAAAAAAAAATGTTGTTTCTGACACTAAGCAAAAAAAAATCAAACAAAGATTAGTTTTATGAATATTTTAATTCGTTAGCCTTCTTCCATATGACTCTGGGTACTGAAATTGTGTTCATGAAGATCCTTTAATATCCAAGAACGACTGAAACCATACTATAGCCTTTCCTTCACTGCAGGCATTAAGAGGTTCTGGTTTCCTTCGCTACCTATTTTTATGGCAGTCCGGGCTAAAGTAAAATCAAAAAGTCTTTCTTGCTTGAAAATTAACCAGCGCATAGAGGATGCAGAGGAGAATCATAACACAGGCTAAGAGATAAACAAAGCAAGCTCAATTCTTAGAAAAACCAGAGTAAAATATGATCCAGAAGTAACCTATACTCTGAAGATTCATTGCTTCTATGAACTGCGTAAAAAATGTGGTGTGAAAATACACTTATCTACCATTTAAGAAATGTCTACATTGCACTAGATGCCTCATTTCAGAACAGAATTAAGTATCATAGCTGTGGATTTCATGTTATGTCACTCATTATTGAAGGGACTACAAAATCAAAAACAAACAAAACCCCTCCCAAAACCAAGAAGTGAAGTTTAAAATAGATCATACAGAAAGACAGAAACTAATGTAAGAGACAAAGAAAATTGCACCAATGAAGATTAAAAAAAAAAAGTCAGATGTTTAAAAGGCACGAATTGAATTTGTCTACCGTAAAGTTTTGCTCTTGTAGTCCCCCTTCAATCTGTTTTAGTACCAAAAGAAATGTTGAAATTCTAACATTGATTGCACCACACATTCAAAATTAATTACTTACATTTTGAAGAAGCTGTTCAAACCAATCATACCCTGTATCTCTACAAGCTGCAACCTAGAAGTACGTTTGAGAATAAACTGGTTAATAAAAAAGGTATCTAAAGAAAAAATTATTTCAATACAGATGTAATCTTAAAAGACCAGTAAACATACATAGATATATTTTCATAGGGATTCAGTACAATAATTTTATTTCTTTGGAGATAAGAAATTGTCTTCTGCATTTGAAAAATAGTTCTCACCATTTAAGTGACTCCAGAACTTGTATTCCATACAACACAGGGCCTACACATTTTACTGGAGATGGCTGGCTCTAACATAAACCAAATTTGAGTTTTGCAGAACATTTTGCACAGATTAAAGCACAAATACAGTCCTGACATATTAAAAATGAACATGTGTGTACACATATGTATATACACATTTTTATACAAACAAACCAAGCCTTCACAGGCATCATACGTCAGGAACATCTCACAGGTGCTCCACAGTAGCATGGGTAGGAGAACTGAGAGTTAAGCTGAAGTCAAATTGACTGACTTCTCAGTCTGGAAAAATGCACACTAGACTACCATTTTGTAAATATACTGAAAAGCAGGACAAAGTTTAAACCCGTATTTGTAAGTAGTGGAGTGAGTGCTTTTATTTGACATTTACATCTTGGTATAATTGATATTAAAACACCCTCTCAACACAGTGGTTTTACACAATGTATTTTCACTACGAGTCACAGCATTTTATTTGAAACAGATTTTGTTATTTTGGAGACATACTATTCAATTTGCTGTTCCTAAAAGAGTAGATACAATTATGGAGATAGTAGTTTACCTTGAGAACATGACCTTGTATTTGTTAAAATGGATTACTAACCTTTCAAAACGAATGTTACCCATTGTTCCAGGAAAATTTTCTTTAAGAGACAACTTCTTAGTTAGGCTTAACTATATGCTGCTACTAGCATTTCTTGGAAAATGTTAAATATAATAGAAATTTGTTGCGTTTTAGCTGAACAAGTATTTTACATAGTGTGGTCCCAATTACCATTACCAGTAGACTAGTGATCATTTGAAATTTCTTAAAGCCTGTTCTATCAGATGAATAATTTTGGCATATATTCAATGCCAGAAGATATAAAAAGAAAACCATCTGACAATTAAATTACTGTATTCTAAAAAACTACAGACAATATTTCAAAGATACTAAAATAATCAGATTTTGCACACAACTCAAATTTGTTTAACGTACCACATCAGTGATGTTTAGTATTTTCCTTGTCATTGCTTCTTTGTCATGGTGTGGAGTTGGAGTAAACCAGAGCTTCTGGAATGTCTCATTTACTAATTTCTGAAGGAAAAGAAGCATTAGCAAACTTAAACAAACTTACCTTGGCGTGCAGGTATTATTTCTAATATATTCATACAATATATTTGCCAATGATATGTGTCATTCCATAAGAAATTACTTAAGTGAGACTGTTGTAGGAAATGTTATCTGAGACAGACCCAGATCTACTAGTACAGGAGTTATACCAACCTCTAAGCAAGCTTCAGCAAAATGATCACTGGGAACTGATTCTACAGAAAATGGAGTTACCACCTTCCTGCATTAATTTGCATTCCTCAGGAAGACACAGTACCCTGAGCAGCTGACAACTGAACACGAGATTGTGATTTCTACAGCAGAACTAGCGGCAATGGTAGGTTACTCTGGAGTTTGCAAAACAGCCGTGACAAGCTGGGCAAGAGAAAGAAGCAAGTCTCTCTACCCAAACACAGAAAGTGTTCTTGGATAGAGGAAAAAATTGAATAGAATGAAAAGTGAACACAATTATTCCCAAATTACTTATAAGGCATATGGTTCTAAGAAGCTCTCTTCATTCATTAAAACTTCAAAAATACATTGAAGACAATGCCTCCTTTTTTTTCGGATGTTGTTAGAAAGGCAAGGGCCTTCCCAGTAGCATCATGAATCCACCTGTTCATCTACTTCTTGATTAACAGTCTTCTTAGAAAGCCAACTGGCATTAACGTATCTCAAGTGGTAAAAATATATGCTGCAGCTTTAAAGTTGCAGATTTCAAATCCCACTGGAACTGTGATATAAAATTATTACAGGTGTGTTCTTAATTACCCAACAATTTTAAAATTATTTTACCAAATCAAACAAAACCATCCTTGGCAGGTTTACGATTTAACACATAAGGTTAGTTTTGTGCCCTTCTGCATATACATTGCACAAAGAGTAGAGTATGATCACATAAGTAACATTTTAGCGAGTAACTGATTCAGCGAACATTCAGAATTAATGCAAAATTAGCACAGATGATACTTTATAATTTTTATATGCAGAACTTACAAATCTGGCATATACTAATGTAAAGTACTTAATTTTGACTTAAAGTTTATTTTGCTTGCAGAAAGAATTTGCCAATTTTACTTGTTAGAAAAGAGAAGTTCTAGAGACAACACTTGCAAGAAAAAACCTCTAGAAAATAAATTTTCAAAATCTTTTTTCAGCAAAAACTTCAATAAAATAGAAGACAGAAAAGAAAGTAAAACAAGTCAGCATTTCAGAAAGCTAAGATATTTGCTCTCAAAAATTAAAGTAAATAAAAGCAATAAATGTTACGAAGGAGCAACACAATACTTTTTGTGGTTTTTTTCCGTCAAAACATAGAAACACTAAAATAACAATAATTAAAATCCTGAAGGATATGTTGCATTCTACCTTAATGCCTTCTTCATCATTGACTCTCCGAATCATTTTCACACACATTTCTGTTATTTTGGGAAATGTCGGTTGTTCAATGCAGATGTCCCTAAGTATCTTTATGACTCTTTTTCTGACACTGATACCAGTATCCTGTGAAGATACAAAGCAATACACTCTTGAAAACAAACCAGAAATATGAATTAGTTAATGGGTTATATGAATTAATATTTGAAGATCAACCAATCGGACATGCAAAATTTATTTAGGAAAGGCAGCTAAAATATTCTGGAGTGCATTTATATGAAAGGTCAGCATAACTTATACCACTTTATTTGCAACAATTCTAAAGCTTCTGGCTGAGTCGCCAGAATGCTGAAACACTTCCTCCATACCCTCCTGTCTAAGAGCTCGTGATGTTGCAAATGTATAATTCAACTTCTTAATTCAAGAGTTTACAAGCTAGTTGTGATGGTGCTTTAGTTCCTTTGTTGGAACACACAAGATTCTTTGTAGATCTGGACTGTAAGACTTCAAGCCTTTGTATAAAGCTAATGGATAAGATAAATGCAGCAAATCTCCTCCACTTTCCTAGGCTTCATCTAAGGAGATGGATAAGGAGCTTCACTTCATATTACCTTATTCAAAACCTGCTTAATCTGAATGTCAGGGTGAACTATAGGAAATGAGTCATATTTGACTGAAAACCTGACATGGATGCTAAGAGCTAATGTTATCTTACAGTCAAATTAATACTGTGTTTTATTTGAATGCCCAGACAAAAAAAACTTTTTGGTACAAAAACTCTAATAAGAAGCCTTTTAAAACATTAAAAGTAGCATAGAAAAGCAAAGTCGTTTCATCTATTTTTTGTTTCGGATTACAAATGGCAGCTTTGTACTACTGTATTGCAGATCTTTCTTCGTCACCCACACTACTGAACTGTCCTCAATGGCCTATATCTCAGACTTCAGAGATGTAGCAAAATTCCACATTTCACCTAATCTGTGCCTTACTAATGGAATCAAAAGGAATATAATCCAGGTTCTGATGTGGTACAACTTTCTATAGGTGTTTACCTTTTGACATAACAAAGCCTTGCTGGAAAAAAGTGATACATTTTACAAGGTTGGTCTTAAAAGCATGATGCTCCCCATTAAACAATAAGATATAATTTATTCTTGGGATCATCATTCCATATTATTAAACAGATAAACTCAGATTTTTCAATGCCACTTATTTTATCATAAATATCACAAGTCACTGTACCAATATTCTTTCAATCAGCATGTCATAATACTGCTCAGCAAGCTGAGGACGACAGAGCACAAATCGGCCAAGCAGCTCCACAGCTGCTTCTCGTACACTAGTGGAGTTATCCATTAACCGTCCATGAACACCTCGTTGCATATCCAGCTAAAAAGAACAAATGAAACACAGATTCAAAATAAGAAATGAAGATTTATTTTAAGCGTGACAGAAGAATGTATGTGCATGACGGATATTTCTTTTTTACCCTGGCTAGAATACTGGGGTCTACAGCAACAACCTCAGACAAACACTTCATGGCTTTTGTTCGAACAGCAATTGCATTTTCACCAAGTACACGCAGAATCTAATAAGAGAACAAAAACAAAGATTCAATTGCTTTGGGAAGGTAGCAAACAATGTTTAACAGGCAAAATGCAGCAGAATAACATGCAAACAGTTTAACTTAAAAAAGAAATAATATCTGTCTACTAAAAATTGAATATATGTTCTCAGAAAGTAAAGGTGCATGCAAGTGATGTTTCATGGCACTGATAACTGAGCATGGATATTTACTAGGATTTGCTACATCTCCAAGACTGGTGCAAACAGCATTTACACAGGGTCCACCTGTTCACTTTAAGTTCCTTCACTTTAAACTCTACTTTTGTCATTCAGTTGTGGGTTTAACCATGATTCTTTTAACAGAAGAGTTGGATTTGGGCACTACAATTTTAAGAAAGGCTCTGTATGCAGAGCGGTATAAGTAATGCAACCTGAACTAGTACTGGAGTTCAAACATGTCACCATACCAACACGTTAATGCCCTTCTCCCAGCAAAAGCAAAGAAACAACACTCTCAGCACGGATCCAAAACATAGCCTCCCACTAGCTACTATGAAGAAAGTTAACTCTGTCCCAGCTGAAACCAAGACATCAAACAACAGCTTCCAAAGTGACAGTAACATGCCCAGCAAGCAACTGACAAAGCTGGCTTGTATTTTCAAATCAAATTAAGCTCAATTTAATGAGTTAACATTATCAAATGAGCATGCATCTTACAGAAACTATGGAAACAGTTTCAACATTTTGTAATTATATTCTGTGTACTTCTATTTATAATGATTTTGCCATATACATACACGGAGAAATAAAATAATGAATATATAGTATGACATAAATGCATGCAAGAAAAAAAAACATATTCACTTATGTCATCAATACAGAACACGAAAGCACATGGTGTTATCATGGCTTGTTAAATACCTGTGCTCAGCAATGAACAGATATTGCACAGTACAGCAAAAGTGTTTGGAATCAGAAATCAACTGTGTTTCACTGTACTAACACTTCTGGCACAGCTTACCTGTGTCAAATAAATATCAAAGCTCTGGGCAAACGGCCTCATAGAGGCCAAATAGCGAACAATCAAACATGCATCTTCATAGTCCACAGTATCAGAATAAAACCTGCAACAAATCACACGTGTTAATTAGGACATGCTTATAAAACATGATTTAAAACATCAAATGCATAGCTAATAAAGAAATAAGTGGTACTGAAACATACTTTAATGTACTGAACTGAGACGGAGCAGTTTTAATGATGCTGCGAAGAAACTTTTTGCGACTTTCTGCTCTATGCATGATTTGTCCTGTGGTCTCAACATCTTTTGCATGATGAGTTCCTTCAGATGAATCCTCATCCTTCTGAGATTTAATTGCTTTCTCTGTCTCCATAGTTGTATCACGGAACCACTGAGCTATATAAAACTTCCGAGAAAACTGGAGGAATATAGCAGGATGCATAGAAAACAGAAACAACCGATACAGAAAGGGAAAATTAACAGATTTAGA
Source organism: Pterocles gutturalis (assembly GCF_000699245.1). Lineage (NCBI taxonomy): Eukaryota > Metazoa > Chordata > Aves > Pterocliformes > Pteroclidae > Pterocles > Pterocles gutturalis. Next base: position 19,788 of record NW_010108771.1, read on the forward strand.
ATGAGATTGAGTGAATCTAACGCATCAACAGTATTTTGGAAAACACAATCAACCGTATATGTTATGATGACAATTTAATTGAAGCACTAATATTGATAAGCAAAACAATTTTATTCAGTAGGTGTTACTGAAATTATTTTTATATATACTTGACATCAGAAAGCTGAAATTTACCACTAATGATGCATCGGTTTCTGTGTTCTCATCCAGATAATCTAGCAAAGCCTTTTGCAGCTGTTGAATTTCATCTTCTCCTCCTGAAGCCTGTCAGAAGCAGAATAACAGTTATAAAACAGAATATTGCACAGTGGTAATTACCATCTGAAAATAAGTATGTCCACATATAAAATACACTGAAGTCAGTTGTTTTGATAATTGCAGAACATTAACAATTTTTTAACCAATTACTTATAAAATGCACAGCGACTGAAACAAATTCAGACTGTGGCTCTAAAGTCTAAAAAAACTTAAGAGAAGAATAAGACTGGTTTTAAAACAGACTGACTGATTTGAATAATTTTCATTTATGATCTTGTCTGAAGACCCTCTGTCATAGAGGAAAAAAGAAGGGAAGCAGATGGACACAAAGTTTAACCTATAAAAGTCACTGTTAGTTATCTCACCAATATTAAATACTGAAACTGTGACTTCTCAGGTGAACAAGAGACAAAAAGCAAAAAAATGAAATAAAAACAAAAAGAAACAGAAAACAGTAAAAAGATCATCAAATAAATAAAAATAACTTATTCCTCTGTTATACTTGGTATAACTGCTTTCAGGGACAAAGCATGCACACAGAGAAAGTGCAACAAGTGTGTTCCATCTAGGAAAGAACTTAGAAATATTGTTCCCAAACACCACTGAGCTCCGGCACCAAAGAATCATGCTCTCTGATATTCAGCTAAGTTTTTATCAGTCAAAAAGTTTAAGAACAAACATTTTCTAAAAATGTCACCTACTGCATAAAGCCTATCTACAGATATTCTCCTGTATTCTCCTATGTATTCTACTGTGAAGCACTTTTAAGATGCACAAAAAGCATCACATATGAAATATTAATCTGAACACTAGTGCTGGAGACTATGTATCAGATTTGTAGTATCTAAACTGTATGAATGTTAAAAACAGAATGTATTTTTTCCAGAAGGGGACACGAACAAGCTCAAGAAGTGGGCCCATGGGAACCTCATGAGGCTCAACAAGGCCAAATGTAAGGTCCTGCACCCACTATCAATACAGGCTGAGGAGAAGAAGGGATTGAGAGCAGCCCTGAGGAGAAGGACTTGGGATACTGGTGGATGAAAAGCTGGGCATGAGCAAGCAGTGTGTGCTTGCAGCCCAGAAAGCCAAGCATACTCAGGGCTGCATCAAAAGAAGCATAGCCGGCATGTCAAGGGAAGTGATCCTCCCCCTCTGTTCTGCTCTGGTGAGACTCTACCTACTGCATCCAGCTCTGGAGTGCTCAGAACAGGAAAGACATGGACTTGTTGGAGTGGGTCTGGAGGAGGGCAACAAAAATGGCCAGAGGGATGGAACACCTCCCCTACGATGATGGGCTGGGAGAGTTGGGGTTGTTCAGCCTGGAGAAGAGAAGGCTCCAGGGAGACCTTACTTTAGCCTTTAAATACTTATAAGGGGCTTATAAAAAGATGGGGACAGACTTTTTTGTAGGATCTCTAGTGACAGGACAAGGGGTAATGGTGTTAAACTAAAAGAGGGCAGATTCAGACTAGAAATGAGGCAGAAATTCTTTACAATGAGGGTGGCGAAACACTTGAATAGGTTGCCTGTAGAGGTGATTGATGCCCCATTCCTGGAAACACTCAAGGTCAGGCTGGATCAGGCACTGAGCAAACTGATCTAGTTGAATATGTCCCTGCTCACTGAAATGGGGTTGGACTAGATGACCTTTAAAGGTCCCTTCGAACCCAAACTGTTCTGTGAATCTACATTTATCCTGATCTCTTAAATAGTTCTAGACCGTGCAAATCAAACAACAACCTTGTGTATGATCATGAGACAATGTACTTCTCTCCATATACCCATTATAGAGAAAAAATTGGTATCCACGAACTTGCGCATGAGTTGAAAACTAACTTCCTCCACATCTACCAGACAGCATAAAACCGAACCCATAAACCATCCTTACATCGGAATACACAGGTATACACAGGTCCCTGCAGTTGCTGATGTTACAGCCGACAAAGATTTTATTTTGCAAATGAATGAGTTCAAGAACTCAAAACATGTCTACAATCCATGTAATACTGATATAGATTTATTAATATAGATTTGACACTCTAATATTTGTCCAAATTGTGATTCAAATTGTGGCCTTCAAACAGCGTTAAATTCTGCAGATAACTGGCTGAATAAAAAGGTGGCTTGATGAACTTTAACTGCCTAACTATTTTCAAACAAGTAAAAAACCCAGAACAAAAAAAAGAAAAACTGTAAAGCCCACAGCAAATCATATTCAATATCGATAATAAAAGTAAAAGAATACTTTCTGGCTTAAAATCCTTCAGCTACAAAACTTTTTTCTTCTTCAGCAATAAAACTCCTTACTTAACCAGATTAACTTCTGTATTAGCAGCACAGATTGAGAATCTTGTCACAAATACAGCACACAATATAGCTTGCAAACATCAGAAAGTTGAAAAAGGTACAGCTACAAGTACAGAATCATAGAATCATTAAGGTTGGAAAAGACCTCAAGGATCATCAAGTCCAACCGTCAACCCACACCACCTAACTCACTAAACCATGTCCCTAAGCATCACATCTACACGTTTCTTGAACACCTCCAGGGATGGTGACTCCACCACTTCCCTGGGCAGCCTGTTCCAATGCCTGATCACTCTTTCAGTGAAGACATTTTTTCTAATATCCAGCCTAAACCTCCCCTGGCACAACTTAAGGCCATTTCCTCTTGTCCTGTCACTTGTTACTTTAGACTCAATGAAAGTACTTCCAAGATGAAAGCTTTTAGAAAAGTATTAAAACCTTCACTAAGGGTACATTTCAAGGATGTAATAACATTTCAGGACCTACGGACCAGATGAACATGAGTGTATGAAGAGATAAACTAATGAAAAGCATGCACAAGTGTTTAAATCAACTTGACAATCTATGACAGACTTCTATGAAAAAAAATGTACTGTTTAAAAATGTAAAAACAGAATAGATTTTCTCCTAAATCTAATTTGGTCATGAGTCCAAATCGCGTTAGACAGAGTTACAAGTATTCATCAACCATTGGGGAATAACCTGATAATATCAGAGGACAGGAGGAAATATACAACAGAGTCTAAGTATTCAATTTAGCAGGAAAGAATAATCTATAGAGGTGGAAGTTTTTTTCTGAATTGAAATAATAATTTAAGTTTCTGGTGACGACAGCTGAGTATGTCTATCAATGGATGTTCTTATTTTCTTGCCATTTGAATAGCAAAGTGAAGCTTAGCTGTCACCTACACATCTCCAAGTATTTATTTGTTCTTATGTTACCAATAATTTACAAACATGCCATCTACCCTGACTGATGCTTCTGTATATTACGCACCTTCCACAAAGCACAGATGGTACTGTCTACCATCACTGACACTAATCTTCCCGAGTAATCAAACTCAGTTGAGTTTTAGAACTCAACTGATTAGAGGCCTAACAATTTAACTCTCTAAAGCCTGTATATGAGTGCCAGATGCTCTGTTAACACTTTGCGATAGCAAATGCACGTGTAATTCTAAGGCCTCTTAAGACAGGATCCAGATGTTGCTCCATTATTTCCTCTGTACTGTCACAAGAAAACTGGCTTAGCACTGTAATTAACCACTGCATATGTTCACTACAGAGATGGTGCAGGAAAGACATGTGCTAACAAACGTGATACTCATAAATAGAGTATATTTGAATGAAGAAATCTGAACAATGAAGAGTGATTCTCCACAATGCCAGCTTTCAAACACCTTTAAAATTTTCAAGTATTTGAAGGGATGCATCTCAATCCAGCTGGCACGGCATCTCTCACGCACCTGTTTGAGGATTCTGGCTATAGATCCTTGATCCATTTTGCTAGTGACTGCATCTTTTCTCAGTCTTGCAGCTACAGTTCCAAGATAGTCAAGTGAAGCAACTCTTAATGCCATTTCTGTAGATTTGTTACTGAACTGGTGAACCTAAGAAAAACAGAATAAACTGTTAAAAACAAGCATGTATTCATGCAACTGATATTCTTCTCACAAGAGATTGCTTGACCTTGTTAAAAATTCCACCTAACTTCCATGCTGCATAAAACTATGTAATTTACTATTACATCACAGATACACTACTTACTTTCCGTTCATGATTCTTTGCTCTCTCTCTCTCTCTACAAATATGCCTGTTAGAGCTTTTTAAAATACATACTTTCACGAAATAAACCGGACAACTCTTACAGGAGATACCCTTTACAGCAGCGTAGATCTTAAGCCCTATAAGGCTACCTCCTCATTATGGACACAGTATAAAGAAAGCTACATTTGACCAGGAACAGGGCCATAAAGTACTTTTTCCAATAAACAGGTCAAATTACTGTGTTAATTACATAGCAGTACTGAACAACAACTCTCAAAAACCAGTTTAACAAAAATATTCACATTCTGTAAAATATCATAAGTAAATGACATTATTGGTAAAAAAACAAACCACTGAATTGTTTTCAGGTTCTGTGCTAAAGCAATAGTCCAGAGAAGATACTTAGCATGAATAATTACAGCCATTAGTCTGACTTTATTCCAAATTAATATCTACACTTATTAGATGCCATGAAAATGTCATGGAATAGCGGAAGTGGACTTCCATGAGAAACTGTATACATATGATCTTTAGCAAGTTCCATATCCATGATCCTCTAACACAAATTTTACCATCTATGTATCACAAAGTAGTGATGTGCATAAGAAAATTTTTAAATGCTGTGTGTCAACAAACAGGAAGCATTTCTGTAGTAGTTTCAGCTGAATAAACAAGTCTCCATCGTAATAAGAAATAAATTAACAGAATTGTTAAAACCAAGAATCCCTTACCAATAGCCTTCCTAATAAACTAAGTAGCAACTCTGCAGCTGGCCATTCTGGTTTATTGACTGTAGAAAGAAGATCTTGAATGAAGTTCTCAAACAGTGGCCTGTAATCTTCTTCCCCTTGTTTACTGCCACACCTTAAAAGAAAATGCATTTTGTAAGTGAATTTAAGAGCCATTGAAGGTTTTCTTCCTATGTAAACAGAAGTAATCCTATGTTTAATCAGAAAAACTTTTATGCAGTTAAAAAAAAAACTAAATATGAGCAGAAGAATGTTTTATTCATTTATGGAGAAATAGTTTAAACAGTTATCACTCCAAGGTGCACTGCAAGTAACGCAGCTAATCCACAATAGTAGAATTTTGTTCCTAAGATTTTCTTATTTATTGTTGGATGGACAAAGCAGGTAAATTCCAAAGCTCAAGCTGGAGTGGTGTATTTAGGAGCTGTTGTGTCTATATTGCTTAAGCTTGGTCTAATTTATCTGACAGTGACATGACGTTTCAGTATTGTGCTCCACAAAGGTTAAAATCAGAACGTAAAAAACCTGAAAGATAACATACCTGATTGTGTTTCACTTATATGTGGCATCCCTAACTTTAATGATACCAGAAGTATGCAGAGAGATTGCTAGATGGCTATTAAATAGCTTTTTGGCTTAAGGGAAGAAATTAACACAATAAAAACCTCAGGATTCTTAAAAATCCTTTGGTTATTCAGGTATACGATTTTTTTTTTTCCCCTGTTGAGCCACTGACATTCTTAAGTTTAGCTAAATTAAAGTAACTTTCATTTTTTTTTATCTTTGTAATTCTGATGACTGAATGAATACAGTTTCACTGCTTAAATGTTTACTCAGCCTTCTCTTTCAGGCTTTAGATTAGTAACAGACCCCTAGTTAAAGGATCCTACATGAACTATCAAACAGATTCTTAAACGTATAAAGAACTCCCTGCAGAATTTCTGTTCCATAAAATTTTCTTCCAGATGGGTAGCTCTCTTCAGGATCTATAAAGTATATTGTTATAAGTAAATGTATGAGTAGGTATTTTGCATTGCTAAGTGGTTAGGTTTGTCTTAACGTATGACAGACTTTATTTGGAGTTGGTTTCATCAATACGCTAAAGAATGCAACAATACTTACTTCTTAAGGAAAATAGAAAGGAAGTTTTGTGCTGTTCTCATGGCTGTTTCATATGAGTTCGTAATAAGCACATCTTGATCCACCTAAAAATAATACAATATATTTGTCTATTATTTTAGCATGCGCAGAAATACGATTTCCAGATCAGCATTTGTCATGCTTCAAATAATTACAGCAGACATAAAATTACAATGGTTGACTACTAGAGCACCATAACAAAATATTATGTTTACAAGCACACGCAGTCATTCCTGCACAAAAAAAAAAAAAAAAAAGAAAATAAATTATGGCTTTTAAAAAAATCTTACTTTTTTATTTGATTCCTCCTCTGAATTAGAATCTTTGTCTGCTGATGGTAAGTGCACTACACACTGAATAAGCTGCAGAACTAGTGCTGTTACCATCTGAATATACATAGGCTCTCCATCAGTGTCACTGCTGTTTAACCTGTTAATAAGAAAAGACAGCATTAACACAAACCAAACAAAAATTACAAAACAGACCAAAAATTTTTGGTCCTAAATAATATCTTTCTAAAATTATTACCACAGCTAGAAATCTGTATCTGCATTTATCTAGTAATTTGCTTCTCTCTTATGCAGTGGAAGATTCAGTCTAACAGAACCAGTAAGTATTATTCTCAGGCAGAAGGGATGAACCACAGACCACAGATGGTCTATCAGAGTACCTATGAAGTTCAGCAGCAAAAAAGTCTACAGGAATGTTTAATGAATCAAACACCCACACGCTAAGGCATTTACTAATAGGCTTACTATGTATAATGCCATATCCATTTCCAACACAAGACAAAAAAATACAGCAAACTCTTGCCCTGATAATTTATTACTTTAATATTATTTTAATGTATGTGAAATGCACAGGACATAACACAGTGTTTAACACACATTTAACAGTGTTGTGTTAAACAACACAAAATAGTGACCGTAACCTGGACTGACTTCTACAAGAAATAAACACCTATGGTAATCTGAGGTAGTATAACAGACTATGAACTTCACCATGCAAGTGTCTTTAAGTGTGTCTTAAGTGTGTCTTTATGTTGGTAAAACCATAATGAATGCACACTACATTTCTCCCATGATATAACCCAAGAAACACTGCTGTGTTTACCATCCATACATAAATCAACACCACCTGTTGCCATGCTTAACAATAGGAAAAGGTGGTAATTCCTGACATCGCGGTCCCCAAATTATCAAAATACTAACTGGGAACAAAACAGATTTTAATTATTATCTTTATGAAGACTTTAGAGAGAAAAACTTTTCGTATCAAATTTTGTGTAAGCTGTACCCTTTGTGACAGTAGCCACAGTTAGAGAATGACCTTTAACACATTAGAGTTAGGACTCTATGGATAAACAGTGCAGTTATTGTGCCCTTGAGATAATGACTTCCTTCTGGTACAGCTCCGAATTAAGAGAGTGTATCTACCATTTTATGGTCTTATTCCTACCACCTTCCTATTTGCTAGATATCTCTGATGTCCATAACCAAAACAATAGGAAATTCTAGGAATAAGCACTTAAATTAACATTAGGGCCGCTGAATTCAACTTCAAAGTTTCAGTGTATTTCTCTTCCTGGATATTTCGTGCTCATCCACCCTGGATTGGACAAAATATTTAATTGACAATTTGTCTGTCTCTGGAGGTAAGATGTATGCTAGCAAGGAACAAAATCAACACCACTAACAAATTTTTAGAATAATTTAAACTGTCCCAACCTCAATTTTAACTGAAATCCCATTCAGCTCAAATCCTTTCTCAGACTGAACCTGAACCTATACTATTATTCTGAAGATGCAGCGAAATCCACCTGAAGTGCTTAAAAGACAGTTCAAGTGAACAGAGTAGCTCCTAAATGAAACCCATTCAAAAGATATTAGATTAATTTATTTCCTGGAAAAAGTGTTCTGAGTGTCCTCAAACGTACTCAACCAGAATTTTCCTATTATTAAGCTTTAGCAATGAAGAAATTAAATTAACTCCATACAAACAGAACCAAAGAATTTTCCAACAAAAAACTAGGAAAGCACACTAACATTACACTCCTTTACATCCTCAGTGAGACAAATAATCAGATATTTCAATTATTTTTGTAAGTAGGCACAAATACGATGGCATCAGAAAGAGTAATTATTACAAAACATTTGCCATGCAATTCTGATCTCATTGCTTTGAAATATCAACCTCTAATAAAGCTTGTGGAGTCACAGACTTTTAAAGTAGAAGTTAATACTGAAGCCTAAAATCCTACACCTACAAAACTGTAAAGGCTACTGTCTACAAGATATTAATCTATGTCAGAAATTACCTGAAGTTTCTCAAACTCCTCTTGCTAGTTGGGAGTCTTGCAAGGGAAGTGAAAATTTCTTCTAGTATTAACTGTCTATGTTTCTCATACCTGGAGAACACCTATTCAAGAGTTACAGGACTATTAGAAAATTATTTATTGTTACATAAAATATTGCTTCTTAAATAAATAGTTAAAAATTATACGTAGAAACACACACTTTACGTGACACAAATAAATTATAATTCATTCATACCTTGTTTTTAATGCATGACTTTGTCTTTCAATGCAAGCATTTCTTTATAAAAGACATTAAAACTTTTTCAAATATACACTTTTAAAAACCTTCAAATAACATAAATCTGTAACAGCTCTTAAAAATACCTTATGCTTCAAAAATTTCTGTTCATGGTAGAACACACTGTACAGGAAAGTCAAGCAGTGCAATACTAAGATTTCAGACTCCAGCACAGAGCAAGACTCTGTGGTAAAATAAATTAAGTGAACACAAGTACTGTTGTAGAGCACATTTGAGAAACCAGTTTTACTTCATAGCCCAAGCTTTAATGTCTGCCTGAACACAGAAATCATAGAATCATAGAAATCATAGAATC
>NW_010108772.1:0-6646 GCF_000699245.1 Pterocles gutturalis
CTATGATTCTATGATTCTATGATTCCGTTATTTAATGGGGCTTCCACCACCACCCTTGGAAGACTATAATGTAGTCCAATAGATCACACCATTAAGGTGGCTTTTCAATATAAATTTTGTTTTTATATATATACGTCAACCTCTTTACGTAGTTTTATCTCCAGGCATCATCACAAACTCTTTTTTTCAATGATTTTTATGTCACTTCTTAATAAAATCCAGCAATGCACCGAAGGTCTTACAGCCAAAAGAGTGAACTGATAAGGTAATACTGTATTTTTTTTTATGAGCAAGACTGCATGGAACGACACAAAACTAAATTTGTTCCAAGCATAAATACTGTAGAGCAAGTGAGACAGAATACTTTCAGCAGTTTAATCTTCCAGTGTGCAAAATGGGGTAATTCCAGAGAAGCATCCTCACCATGTGAAATATGAGCATAAACTCCAGCTACAGTAGAGGCACCTCCAGTTTCAGAAACAGAGACCAAAAGGAGGCCAAGTCAAGGATTTTAATTGTATGTCTACGTCTAAACAGTTAATATGTATTCTGCTTTAGCTCAAAGGGCAGCCCAGTGTTCCCAGTTATCCTACTTCAGACAAAAACACTTTACCTGAAAGCCACCATGCACCAGTGACTCCCGTGGTGAGCCATGAGGCATTAGCCACAGGCCATCAAATGACACACACTACCCAGTAGCGGCTCTCCATTCCCTTTTTGAGCAGAGGTCTAGAGCTTAGGTGCTGCAATTATTTACTGCAAGCACAGGTGCAAAAGAAAGGGGTGCAGAGGCCTGACTGGATGTTGGGACTATTTTTGCTGCTGCTCTGCATACACTTGCATGGTCTAATTGTAGGAGAGTCGAGGGTTGTTATTTTCTTATTTGTTAGTTTCACCCACATTATAAAGTAACGTGTGAACCTGGGTCCTCTACACAAAGAAGAGACAGCGACAAGAGACTGCCAGTGTTTTCAATATCTTTTGAATAGCCAAAAGTAAAAGTCACAGTGCAAGTCAGAGGGCAGCTGCCCCTAAGCATATTCGAAAAAAAAAAGCATTTGAAAATCAAGCCTTCTGCCACTAAAGAAACAGTCACACTCAAATACATGCACTAAAGATACAGATGAGCTTTTCATCTCACATAAATGCTTGTAAATTTTAAGGGGGTGGTCATTGTATACTAGTCAGGGTTTGTTCTGTTGTTTTTTTTAACACTTGTACATCATCAGGTTTTCAGCTCCTGTCCATTGACATTTTTCTCCTGACTTCCCTGGAGTCGTGACAATTTATGTTATTTGAGGATCTTGACCTATCTCTCCTTTCTGAAGGGGAATTTTTCTGTATGAACTTCCATTCTTCACTGCAAGATCTTTGAAAATGTTTACTTCATTTCAAGGTGATTCCTGGATTATAAACACACAAAGAAAAGCATAATCATATGAATGCTACACACAGCTTTATTGAATATACAGTAGCTTCACTTGATTTCCTTTTCATATTTGTTTCAAGCTGGATATCTATTCTAGACAGACTATCATTTAAAACAAGAGACATACCAAATGAGTAAATGAGGTTATATTACTAATTAGCATACTGTCTCCTACTACCTCCAGTAAGCTACTAAAATATGACTTCCATTTTATCACATAGATGAAACAGTTATCTTTCAGGGTTTGAAATTTCTGTGATCTTTATGCTTAATAAGCTCAGTAAAAGGCATTCAAATTACATCACTTTTGTCTTGGAAGTTAAATTGGGAAATATTGCATTCTCTGAGATGATAAACTCTGTAGAAGATAAATTATCATGAGAAATAGTTTTAATTGATTTACCATAATAAAAGTTATGTGACTTTGAAGTGCAAATGACACATTAAAATGAAGCTACAGTATGTTGATAATACAGTGCCTTCTTTGTTAATGGAATTACTGACACTGCAGATGCTTGCAGAAGAGTTGTCCTCTAGCGTTAAGTGGGAAACACTGATGGAAATTGAAGATATACTATATTTAAATCCAAGCTTAACTCTCCTTCTTCTGTGAGCTCTACACTGATCTCAACAGGTGTAAATGCAATATATTTCAACAACAACACGTGCAACATGAGAACAGCTTGGGTCTGAAATGTCGTCTCTAGGTTTAGGATACAGTTATCCTGGGTTTATCATGGTGACTGCAGTGAAGCCCCAGGAAAATGATTAGTGCCTACCTCAATTTCCCTATTTGCAAACTTGAGCTAGTAAAACCACTTCCATGCTCAGGGGTGTTGGCCAATAGCTAAACGATGTTGTGTGTCGTATTCACAGATATCTAATGTTCAGAATGAAGGAAAGTGCACATAGGTCCTGGACAACAATCCTTGTAAACATTCCCCTTTTAGCTTTGCAAGGCTGAAGAAGAAGCCTAAGAAACTTATAAACCCAGCAGCACAAAACAAAGCAGCTTTGTTTTATCCCAGTGTTTTCTCACACTACTGTTCTCTGTGATCATTGACTAGATTGTCCAGTGATTTTTCTTCCTTTATCCAGATCTTTTACCTTCTATTTCTTGTGATTTTACAGTCATTTTCCCTACTCCCAGCGTTTCACTTTCTTCAGTTCTCCCTTAACTGTGAACCTTTCAGTTTCTGTTTTCCTTTCCTTGACAAATGTCTTTCCTGCTTTCCTTTCACACAATGGCATATATATTCCATCCTTTCTCTTACTTTTTCTCAGCTGCTGTATTTCTTATCTGAACTTATACCTTACCCAGTCCTGCATTCTCATTCTTTTTCCTGTACACATAATTCTCTTATTTATGACATTTCCTTCTGATTTCTCTCTTCTTTTTTTCCCTTACCATTTCTGAATTCTCAGTTCAGAAATATAGTAAAAGATCTTATATCTCACCATTCTGTTAATTTTGAGCAAAAAGAATCTAATACTGTCTAAACTATTTTGAATCCATTGATGTCAGAATCTGTAAGCACTTTCTGTAAGTGTGTGTAGTGGCTTAATCTTAGCTTGCCACCAGGTGCCCACCAAACCACTCTATCACTCCCCCTCCCCAGCGGGATGGGGGGGAAATCAGATGAAAAAGTTTATGGGTCAAGGTAAAGATAGGGAGATCACTCATCAATTACTGTCACAGGCAAAACACACTCAGCTTGGGGAAGGTTAATGTAATTTATTGCCAATTAATAACAGAGCAAGACAGTGAGAAATAAAACACAAACCATTTTCTCTCCACCCTCTCTTGTTCCCAGACTCAGCTTCACTCCTGATTATTCTGCCTCCTCCCCCTGAGCAACACAAGGGATGGGGAACAGGGGTTGCAGTTATTCCATAACACTTCCTCTCTGCCTCTCCTTCCTCCTCACACTGTTCCCCTGCTCCAACATGGGGTTTCTCCCATGGGAGACAGTCCTTCACAGACTGCTCAAGCACGGGTCCTTTCCACATGGTGCAGTCCTTCAGGAAGTGACTACTCCAGCATGGGTCCTCCAAAGGCCACCTTTCATGCTAGAAAACCTGGCCTCCTCTACATGGACCACAGCTCCTTCCAGGAGCCTGCCCCAGCATGGACTTCCTTCAGGGCATATCCACCGGCTTCCATTGTGGGGTCCTCCACGGGCTGCAGGTGGATATCTGTTCCACCATGGGCCTCCGTGGGCTTCAAGTGAACAACCTGCTCCGCAATGGTCTTCGCCATGGGCTGCAGGGAAATCTCTGCTCTGGAATCTTAAGCACCTCCTGCCCCTCCTTCTTGACTCACCTTAGTGTCTGCAGAGCTGTTTCTCTCACATTTTCTCACTTCTCTCTCACAGCTGCCATGCAGCATTTTGTACCCTTTCATAAATATTATCACAGAGGCACCACCAATATTACTGATGGGCTCAGTTTTGGACAATGGTGGATCCATTTCGGAGCTGGCTAAAGCTGGCTCTGTCCAACATGGGGGCAGTTCCTGATCTATTGTCACTGTGCGCCCCTCCCCACACTACCGAAACCTTGCCACATAAACCCAATACAGTGTGCAACTATGCAAAAACACATTACTGCTTAGAATATTTTTTTAAATAATAAAATGCAGTGTTTGCTATATCATTTCACACCTCTATGCTAATAATACTTGTATGTTACTTAAACTCTTCATACTAGATAATGTACAAATACAGTGAAAATTGTAGAGGTAGCAATAAGCATCAGGATCTTACTTGTGCATTAATTTGCCAGTTTGAAACACTCATATTCCACAGCCTTTCAGCTTGGAAAGCTTCTATCCATTTTTTTTTCCAGTAGCTGTTTAAACAAAAATAGATGTTTATCTCTTTAAATTTTTTCCAGGAAGCTGTCACTTTCCCATTTACTCATGCTATGTTGTGACAGAATGTGTCAGCTTCTTGCACAAATGAAAAGAGATATAGACCTGTATTTACTTTAGCTGAAAAATAAGTAGTCATCAATTCTGAGAAAAGTGTTTTCCCATCTGAAAAGATGGATAAATAAGAGAGGTTTTGTGAACTATTTACCAATGCTTAAAAGGTAGCTGAGAGCCAAATATTCCAGTTCAATTCACCAGTACCCATCACTGAGAAAGCAGATAGATTCATAACATGTAGAATTAGATATCTGTAGCAAATAAAAGCACATATACAGGGAGCTAATGTTCTTATTGAAGCCTTTGATGGTTAAAAGTATCAACAGTAAGAAAAACAGGTAGGTGAACATAAGCAAGACTTGCTTTTTGCTCTCATGTTTGACATAGAACAGAAATGCCAGTTGGAAAACCTTTATCCTAGATTGGACTCAAATGCTGAAAAGTATGGAACTAATCAGTAACAATTAAGTAGAGCTGGTACACTGCTTCAGGAGTTTCTTAGAGATATATTTATGGAAGGAAATAAATAAGAGAGGGAAGTAATGCATAATATCTGTAACTTTATCTTCTTGAAAATTCTTTAATCTTTATCAGTCTCACGGAACCCAAATTTCTACCACGTAATAAGTTAAAGGGCAAGCTGTTATTAAAAAATCAGTTTTTCAAAATATTCATTGAAAACTTAACCACTATGACAAGTAAGAGCATGTAATAGCAGGATCCTTTAAATCTATTAAATTGCAACTCAAAAATTCTATGTATCATGAATCCAGGAAAAGAAAATAAAAACTGCCAATGAAGCATAAAGGTCAGGTCTTAAACAGATATCAAAATGAAACTGCAGATCAGCTGAAATCCTGGGAAGACACCCACAGATTTTAAAGGACCAAGGTTTCGACTTAGAGGTTAAATCTGTAAGATAATTTAAGATGCAGCACAAAAACATCTTCATATGACATGTTTTGTTTTGCAAAGTGGAATATAATACAGAAATCATCAAGTCAGTAGAAAGCTACTGAGAAACATCTTTCTATCCCTGGCTGACACTGCAGTAACACAGCTATACTGCTGTCAGCACAGGAGCCGAGGTCATTGTGTATACCACAAAGGCTGCATTGTCTCTTCGGTATATGTCTTATTGAATCAATCCATTGAGTCATTTGGCCAAATGATTACAGGATACCTTACAGCTGCATTAGGGCTGCTCTCCCTTGTCCCTTTTACTGAAGTCTTTCAGAGGAGTTTGAAGATACCAGGGGGATGCAGAGTCCAACCAGCCTTCTTCCTGTTTCAGGTACAGGTAGATGTGGGGAAAGTCTACACAGTGCAGCTTTAATGTGATGCAAAAAACAACAGAGGGCATAGGTCCAGATCTTTGTTTCTGTTTTAATGAGTTTTTATCCATAACAAACATGTTCTTCATAACCAAGACTGGCTATGTCCCTCATGGACAGGCAGTATGAAGTATCTTAAACTGTTACTGGGTGTATTATACCACGCACTATGTTAAATGAAGAAAGAAAGATACTCATCTTATAATGAGACTGTTCTGTCATCTTTTCATGAGCACTAGTATGTTTTCTAAGATAGCAGTCAGTACCAGTGTTAACAACAGCTCTATAAAAATACAAAGAACCCTACTCAGGTTGGAAGCCCACTTTCTCAGTCACAATATAGAGACAAAATAAGTAACAGCAAGATGCCTGTGAATAATTAATAATCATCATCTGTCAACTCACCCAGCCCATATAACAATCATCAGGAAAACACATCTTTTAAGAACGTTTTTAAATAACAGGGGGTATACAGCTACTGCCGTTGCATTTCCTGTACACATATCTGTTCTTAGTAACAGCTGCAAGTAGATTTTAGTTCTTTCATTTCATGTTGAAAACTCACATTTCAATGACTTAAAATCACTGAATAGAATCACAGAATAACTCAAGTTGGAAGGGACCAATAAGGATCATTGAGTTCGACTCCCTGCTCCTCACAAAACTAAACTATATGACTAAGAGCATCATCCAGGTGCTCCTTGAGCTCTGACAGGCTTGGTGCTGTTACCGCTTCCCCAGGGAGCCTGTTCCAGTGACCGACCACCCTCTCAGTGAAGAACCTTTTCCTAATGTCCGACCTGAACTTCCCCTAAAGCAGCTTCATTCCATTTCCTTGTGTCCTATCACTGGTCAACACAGAGAGAACAGCACTCCCCCTCTGCAGCCCCCCCTTAAGGAAGTTGTAGACTGTGATGAGGTCACGCCTCAGCCTTCTCTTCTCCAAGCTGAACA
>NW_010108773.1:0-233 GCF_000699245.1 Pterocles gutturalis
GCTGGTGCAGGATGGGGACACGGTGACCAGGGACACCCAGGTTGAGGCAGGATGGAGTGGGGTGACTGGGGATACCCAAGCTGGCATGGGGGTCTGGGGACAGTCACCAGGGACAGCCAGGCTGGCGTGTGGCACAGAGGACAGGGGCAGCCGGGGTCCCCACTGCCACCGCGTGCTGTCCCCGGCAGGCGAGCCGGAGTTCCGGTACGTGGCTGGGATGCACGGGAACGAGG
>NW_010108773.1:392-996 GCF_000699245.1 Pterocles gutturalis
TGGTACGGTAGTGGTGCCGGTGCCTGGGGTGCTGAGCACCGGTCCCGTGACCCCATCCCCTGGTGTCCTGGTCCCCCTGATGACCCCGTCCCTTGGTGACGCGGTCCCACAGTGACCCTGTCCCCTGATGACCCCATCCCCAAGTGACCCTGTCCCCTGGTGACCTGGTCCCACAGTGACCCTGTCCCCCGATGACCCTATCCCCTAATGACTGCATCCCTTGGTAAACCAGTCCACCAGTGATCCTGTCCCCCAGTAACCCCATGCCCCTGTGACCCTGTCCCCTGATGACCCTGTCCCCCGGTGACCCTGTCCCCTGATGCCTGTCCCTTGGTGACCCAGTCCACCAGTAACCCCGTCCCCTGGTGATCCCGTCCCCTGGTGACCTGGTCCCCCGGATGACCCTGTCCCCCGGTGACGTCCCTGGCAGGGCTCGGAGCTGTCGGGCTGGGCAATGGGGCGCTGGACGTACGAGGGCATCGACCTGAACCACAACTTCGCTGACCTCAACACTGCGCTGTGGGACGCTGAGGACAACGACCTGGTCCCCCATGAGTTCCCCAACCACTACATCCCCATCCCCGAGTACTACACCTTCGCCAAC
>NW_010108774.1:0-38640 GCF_000699245.1 Pterocles gutturalis
AATTTCTTGAGGCTGAGATATTTCTAATACTTTTGGGATGATTAGTACTGGAACAAAAAGCAGAGGGGCTGCATTTATTGGAAAGGACTGAGAAATAGCTATGAAGGGTCACAAATTAGACTAACTGCAGGGGAATTATATTCAACAACATCCAGTGATTGCACTGAAATGATTCTTCATGAGGCTAAATTTAAAATAGTTTTTTTAAGAATCAGGAAATAGCTACAGAAGGGTAAGAATGAGTGCAGGAAAATTATTTTCAGCAATGAGCAATGATTGCACTTGAAAAAAATTAATTGTGACACTAAATTTCAAGAAATATCATTTTTTGTCTTTAATTTGAGATTGAGGGGCTACTGAATGTCTTCTGTGAAAATAAATATTTGGGTCATGAAATTGTTGGGTGTCTCAGTCATCACCATAAAAAGTATGAGAGCTTTCCTTCCAAGCCCAAATTTCCATGTATAAGCTATTTAGCATTCGGTGATACCTCATTATCATCACAGACTAAATGAAGCAGAATGGTCTAGTAGCTCGGTTTGCATTATTCTGCTCCATGATTCCTGACCCTAAGCTTAATTCAGTTTAGCATAGCTGCATTGTTACCGCCATTTGCAAATTGGGTTAATGTCTTTGCTTTCTTGCTTCTTCCATATATGTAGCTATGTAGTAAAATATTGCTAATCAACACTTCACACAACCCCACAATCCGCAGATTGCAGACACACACACAAAACTGATCTCTCTATGCTTTTCAGTAAAGAATTAGTAATAAATATGGTACCAAGAATTCGTAGAAAAAAAGAAACAGGATTTGTGTAGACTAATGTAAATGTTATTAGACATTAAATAATGACTTAGGAACTCCACAAACAATAGGTTCTGGCACTTCTTTTTTTTTTTTTTTATTTTCTTTTCTATTTCTACAAAGCTATAAAATTCAGGGACTCTAAAGTTATCATTCAGTCCTCAATGCATAATAATAAAATTTCACCGCTTTGAAAGACATGTTGGCGTATATTCTGTTCTTATTTTTCAAAGTATCTTGTCTTCTCTCCCATCTTTCTTACACAGAAAATAATGGGAAGATCCTATTAATATGAAAACTTCCTCACAACAAAAACACGGAAGTCTCTTTTCTATAAGTAAAATGAAGAAATATTTAATTTCTGATTTAATCTGACTAAAATCTCTTTCAGTAGAGGTTTATAATTCTTTATGCCCCACTTATCAGTTTTGACATATACATAAGTCATAAAGTGAATGCAAGTATTCATTTGTAGAATTAAAGTGCTGCAAAATTGTTTTAATGCACAAAGTAATGAGGCTCAGGACTGTAAAAACAGCTATGATCTCTGAGGGTTTCTGTTAGGACTCATTTTATAATGAGTAAATTTGTACTAATTTTCCATGGAAGGAGAGTATGAGTATTAACTTTTTGCCAGTTTTGGCAATGTGGATCTTTGTATTTGGCAATTTCATTAAAAAGATTTATCACATACAAGCGGAAAATTAATTCCTTCCAAGTTAGATATTTGTTTGAACAGAAAAAAACCTATCTCCTACCTTTTTTTTTTTTTTTTTCAGATAGAGATTTTTTAAAAATAAAAATTTCCAATTAATTTAGGGTGTGAAATGTATGCTCTTGAATTATATGTCAGCCTAAAACTAGGAGGCAGTTTTCCTAAAACTAAGAAAGCTAGTATCTTTCATGACATTTTTTTTCTTGTTATATTTCCCAGGTTATATCTGGTTACTTTTGTAAAGACATAGAAAATTTCTAAGCCCATCTTTACTAAAAATCACAGTTAAAAATAAGCAGATATATTTAAATATATTTGTATGTGAACATACCGTTAAATGCTTTACTGACATTTGGCACTTAGCAATATTTTCTTTTAGGTCCCAAACTATAGCAAAATACTAAACAGGCAACCTTTTATGCTAATAACTTCCCAAAGTCCTTCTAGTTACTTGTGTGCTTAAATGCTCTCTTGGATTACTCATTACACTTGGTGGAGGATTTTAATTTGCAAAATAAAGAAGATATTTCTTATAAGAATAAGGAGGGGGAAAAGGATCCGTTCAGTACAGCTGTTCTGAATAGAAACAATCAGAAATTAAAAATTGCTTATTAATTAAAATTAGGAGTAGTTCCAGCAGAGAAGAGCAAAATAAACAGAAGAAAATGGAGATACAACAGGCAGATATTTTGTAAATAAAGGAAGAATAATACCCAAACAGAATTAAACCTAGTAATTTTGGTGGTAAAGGGAAGGATACCTCTTATTTATTCTTCTAATTTAAATGCAGTTCAGGTATTCAGAAAAAAAAAAAAAAAGGCTCCTGAAAAGGGGGATTCACCCCACCTTGCCGTCTAAGGTAGATGTGATAAATCATGGTCTAGAAGCTCTTATTGACTACAGATACTTCTAGGATATGTAGAAAAACTACTCAAATGTAAATGATGACTTAATTGACATCTTTAGCTAGATGAAATGAATTCCTCCTTAATGTCACTGTGTAGTTCCTTAAAAGGAAGAGCATCTCTACACTGAAATGACAATGCCTGAAATGGATGGAGGGAAAGAAGGAGGTAGCTTTCTGAAAACAGTTGGAGGTGGCACACTGACCAAAAATAAGTTATATAAAGAAGTTATAAACAAGCTATTGTGTAAACAAGTGTAAAATGTGGCATTCTTTTCAATACAAGAATGTGGTTATTTAAAATAAAATGTAATGTTTAGTTAGCATTTTTTTGCACAATAAAGAAAGCTAAATGAATATGCCACAAAATTCCATCAAATAAAAGAACATTAAAAAACTGAACAAAGTGAAGTTCTCTTTCACATAAGACTTTTTCACAGTTGGCATTCCCCTGTCAGCATGGTAGCTGCGGACACTTCCAAGTGTTTAGTCCATTCATTACTGTTACTTTTCTTCACACGCAGCAAACTTTTGAGTCCATATATATAAGAGATCCCACAGGATTTGAAGACAGGGATAATATTATTATACATACAAAAAATGCACTTTAGTTTCACCACTTAGCTTCAACAGTTTTAATAAAAAGGTTGCTAAACCTTTATCTCTTTTGTGTATCTGAACCACCCTTCAGGGAAATAATCTCTGCTTTTTCTCCTCCCTCAGTGGCAGCAAATACAGAAATTTCAGGCATCCCACCCTCAGACACCACTGGGTAAATCCCCACAGAGAACTGAACATATATGGTGAAAGCCATACCCCAATATCTGTACAAACAAAATCCTAATGAAGACAGTTTTGCTGGCTCCTTCACAGAAAATAGGCAAAGTAAGTGACAAAGAACTGAGAGTAATTTTTTTCTCAGATGCCTCTTCACTCTCCTGGCAATTTGCAGAAAATTCAGAAAGATCTAGAAAGAAGACATTTCTTGTTCATAATCACTATAAAAGGAAGCTCTTTCCTTGAGCTATGTTACCTACCAGACTACAGATAACTGGTGAGAGTAAAGTTCCTTGTACCACTCAATCGTTTACTTCCGGGTCCTGTTGTTCCCTGCCCCCCAGTTTATCACCCAAATATTCTGTTTATTAATAAACAGGAAGGTTCTAGCTTCATTGTTTGCACAGTCTGTTCCTTGCATGTTTAAAAAAAGAAACAATAGAAATGAAAAGTAAATTAAATAAATGGAAATACTATGTGAGGGAGATTACATCAGTTTTCTTATTTGGTACATAAAAAATGAAGTAGAAAGGCAATTATCTGTCCAATTCCGTAGACAATCTTCTGCCAAAAATTGCAGAACTAGTAGAGGCACCGGATGCTTCACAGTATGAAAGGAAGCAATGTATGATGCTCGTTTTAGCTTTCAAGTCTCTTCCTACAAGTCAGTAGGCAGATAAGTATTTCAGAATCTATGATTGAGATATGTCGTTACAGCTCTCTCTTCAAAAAATTACAGAATATAAAAATAAATTGCCTGTAGAAGAAGTGATGATCTCTTCTGGAAGAATCTCAAAGAGAGCCTTTTGCTTTTTCTATGAGTAATGTCTTCAATACCTTTAAAAGCCACCACTAAAAACCTTTCAAAACAAGTCTGTGAGTGAAAAAGTGGAAAGTCTGCTTACAACCTTTCAAATGGTCCCTTTTCTATGCTGTGATTTTTTTATTATCTAAAAATATAATCCAGGCAAATGGAAATAATACCTGATTTGCAAAATGCCTGCACACTTTTAAGAAAATCTGTCTTGGCTCCTTAGCCACTGAGTGTCAGATGTGTACAGTGGAAGAACTCTTGCCTTGCCTTCAGCCAGCAAACACAGCAACCAACACAGTATATAAAAATATTGGTCTCAACCGCTCTTGGGGGAAACAGTTTTGGGACTGGTATGGATCAGGAAAAACTGATTATCAGTACAGACACTAGACATCATCTGAGAGGATATAGATGGATTAATTTTAATTTCAATCTCATTTCTCCATTTCACACAAATGGATCTTAGGAAACATGGCACATACGTAAGTGCTAAAAAAGGCAGAAAATAATCAGCACCATCAGGATTAGTTGGGAATCTGTTCCAGGGAGAAGTCTTCTGGGAGAAAGTCAGAATTTGCCTTCTCATGAACAACCTTAGAGATGAGATGATGCAACCTGGACCAACTGACCTCTCTAGGCTTTACAGGTTGCAAATTGGGTTATGTGCTTTACATTCAAACCCAGCTGCAAAGTTAAAGGAGCTTTATTCCAAGAGACATGCAAAAGCAGCAACTGTTTCAGAAATAGGCTAAAGGCTTTGCTCATGTCTCTTGATGACTGAAAGTAAAATTAGTAAAAAAGGATTGTGAAGGGACAAGCCTCAGTGATTAGAATTGCAATCACATTACCCCTCAGGTCTTTGTTTTGGTTCTCAATTTAAACGTAACTGAAAACCCTCCTCAGAAACACATTTGTGAAAAACAGCAGAACGGAGATCAGTCCTGAAATCAGAGCCTAGTGTTTGGGAGATAAATGATAGTTGCTTACTCTAAAGAAATAAGTGCATTTGCTCCTCTCACTGAGGATATGGTAAAAAGAAAGACACATGTTTGTCAGTGTCAGTTCTTACATTCACTAGGGAATAACTAGACCTTTGTCCTAGAGCTTTCAAAATCATCCTCACACACCATGAAATTGCAGAACTATGTAGAACAGTACACAAGGACAGAGTCACATTTGAGGGATAATGTGCTAGATAAATGTACGAGCAATGATTACATAAATATATATATAGCATTGACAACAACTGTATTTCTTATTATGCTAAGAGTATGCACGTTAAGTATACAGGCTCAGTAACTTTTAATTTTTTTTGGAGAATCACTGACTTCATTAAACATCCAGAAAAACTGCACTGAAAATTGCATTATACTTACCTTTGAGAATTGTAAAACCAGATCAAGCTTCTAAAAAAAACCAACAAATAAACAAACAAAAACCCCACATCAAAATCATAAGAAATAAGAAGAAATAAAATGCAGGCACAGGCAGTTACCTCCTGAACTGCTTTAATCAGCTATGAATACACCCTCTCTGAGTGGTTCCTAAGCTGTATTGTTCCCAGTCAAATTTATTCAAACAACTTAGTTTCTTAGAATGTGAATACCACAGCAGGGAGTAGTTTGTAATCATTTCTTACTACTGAAAATACAGTTGAAAAGCTCTGTTCTCTTTTTTTCACGTGTTTATTATGATTACACCTTTCTGTTCGCAAGTTCTTCCTCCTTTCTTTCCTGTTACTAATGAACAAAACTAAACAAAACTTAAAAAAAATAAAAAAAAAAACTTGGCCTTCACTACTGAGCCTGTTATCCATCCTTGTTTACCTGAACTGCTGAAATAAATTAATAACTTGTATATAAACAAGTAAGTACATATATAGGTAAATTTACAAGTTACATAAGTCAAGACAAATTTGTTTGAAAAAATAAATTGCATATTTGTCCAGAGCCTTCAGGTAATACTGAATAAGCCATAGGTGTTTTGTGGCTCATCTTTACTATATACTTATTTTAAAAATCGGCAAGTTTGTGGACAAAAAGATTGTCTCCATTTAGGAGGCAAGGTACAAGTGACTACAGAAACTTCTCTCCTTAGATTCCCAGGTACCAGAGAAACAACTTTCTCCCTTCTCTAGTGTATCAATTCCTACAGAGTACTGAAGAAGCAAGTGACCTAGTTACCCTTCACTTCCATTCAGCCGAACTGAGTCAACTCCTTTCTCCTTCTTTACAGATAGATGACCATGCTCCATGTTCTGCTGGGTTGGCTCGTGGAGACAAAGGACATGGCGGAATTCTGTCTTATCATCAATTTCTTTTGAGACCAAAAACCTTTCCGAGATTAGTCATCACTTGAACTCTATGTTATTTTCACTCCTGTTTCTTGGCAACTGGATATTATATAGAATGCCTAGTTCTTCCACACTAAAGATCTGTCAGCTCAAGTTTAAGTTTGTATTCTACCAACAAAGAGACTTAGTGAGATATTGTGATATAATCAGTGCTATATAATTTAGTACTATACAATATACTGATCTGACCTTGTGTGTTTTCATTTAAGATGCACGAAAATTGTATTATAATAAAAACTTGACACTACTGCATTCTTCCAAGGGTCATTTAAAAGAGTCCTTCAGTGTGTTATATCATTTTGTTAAAGTTACATCTACGTATTTCAACTAATGGTAACAGTAAGCAGTGA
The DNA here is from genome assembly GCF_000699245.1 of Pterocles gutturalis. Taxonomy (NCBI): domain Eukaryota; kingdom Metazoa; phylum Chordata; class Aves; order Pterocliformes; family Pteroclidae; genus Pterocles; species Pterocles gutturalis. Next base: position 6,722 of record NW_010108774.1, read on the forward strand.
ACAGAAGCTACACAATTCTTCAAAATATCTGAAATTTTAGTGAAATAAGTTAATAAAGACTATACAGAGTTTTCTTGTCAGCTTGAGTTAGAATAAGAATTTCAATATCTTATATTAGTCTTTGCAGGGTAGCTTTGCAGTTTCCCAGGGAACCTCATGTAAAATTCGGTATTAACAAAAAATAACAGAATTGCAGATGATATGAATTTTTGAAAGGGGCAATGATAGATAGCACTCACAATCAAATTATGTTTTCCAAGTTGTTAAACATTTTTATGTACTTTTAAATTATTATTGCTTCTCCACATTATTTTTAATTGTTAGCTACTCTTAAAAGCTAAGAAATAAGCCAGGAGTTATCCCATATAAAGGCATTCTTTTCCCATTTTAGTTTAGGCAGTTGAGGTAAGCAATTTATACTGTCGGCATAGATCATGAGAAATGTACTAAAAGTCCAGATCACACAAACTATTTGGTCCTTCAAACATAAGAAAGCACTCACCCAATGAATTCAGCAAGGTGCAGCATGAGCTCTTTTGTCAATTTGCACTTCTTTGCAGTTTTCCAGGACACTGATATGAATGAAAAGGTGCATGGGCATGTACTGACAAGGAATACTTCGGGGTAGTCTATCCATTCCTTCTGCAGTATGCCAAGAATGTGAACGGGAGAAAACTTAAATTGCTGAGGCCAGTCTTGAAAAACAGCTGAAGTAACAGATTTTACAATTTCTGGTAAAAGCTTGGATTAATTATAAGGACTGACAATCTGGAATGACTGCATACTCAGTGCTTTGAAACTGTGTTTCAGAAATAAGAAATGATAGAGAATATATTTATCAATGTAGAATACACTCGCCTCAAAAAAAATTCACTACTGCTTTAACGCTGCTGTTTGCAATGGTGTCACAGAAAAGCTCCTCTTGTCTTCTGCAGGACAAGAAAGGATTTTTCTGTCTTAAATGCTCTGAGAGAGGATACCCAAACATAATCACACTATCAAAATTCATCTGTGACAAGATATTCTTGTCTTTCTAAACTCCCTAGTCAGGAAAGGCAATACAGACTGTGCAAATCCCATTTCTACTTTGAACAGATTTCTCCTGGATCCAAACTATCTCCAACAAATGCAGAGAGAATCTAGGGATTGATCTGCTGTTTGGGGCAAAACAGTGTTCTGGGTAATCTATTTTTAGTCTCAACTTTTATGGTTTTTATGTTTGTTAGGCTTCTGAGTGACTGATACTCTAATCAAGTAATTCTGCTTTTTTTTTTTGTTTGTTTAAAGTCCTGCCAATTTCTTTCTCCCAGTCATCATTATGAGGCCATTACATACGTTTTAGAATGTATTCATTGATATAGGAGCTGTGCTTCATTTTATTGAAATTATTATTAATTACAATGAAGACAGAAGGAGCAGCTATAGGGAGAATAATTCTGAAATATTCAAAGTTTCGATGACTATTGTGCTGCTGCAGTTCATTTCTCTGTTAGAAAAAATATTTTTTGAGGGGGAAATAATAACTTCTAAAGTAAAAGTTCAGCTGAAGATAAAATATTGTCAAGAAAACACAGTAATGTGACTCACTACTTGAGTCAATCCCTAGAACTATGGAGTTTTGGCTGTTACCTTTATTAAAACCTTCAGAGGGCAGGTAAAGCAACTGCTGAAATGGTTTGAAAATTTGAGCAAAAAGATGAAATAGTATTGAGAATATTGAAGAGGAATTTACCCAAGCTAAAGCAAAATTATTTGTCAAACTGTTCAGTCAGCAATTTAGAAACTGCATTTACATATTTTTAAAGATTATGATTAAGAAAAAAAGTATCCTTTCTGAACCTTTTTTGTAATGGAAATATTGACTGGTTCCATGTCCAAGTAGTAGAAAAACACACCAGATTCATGCATCTATTTTGTATTGATTTTGGTATTCAACTAACAATTGCTCTGTAAAAAATATAGATGTGTAGGAGTCTTGGATAAATATGCTATCCAACAAAAATCTGCTTCCAATATTACACATCTATGGCAAAGTTTTAGTAACCTTCTTTGTTACTGGAAGCTTCAAATCTTCTGCATTTACTGAAATTTTAAGTATTCTAAACTGTATCACAGTCCTCTGTTATAATGATTTCAATTCTCTGTCGAAAACCCATCCTTTATCCAATCTTTAATCTCAGTTTCTTTTGTTGGTAGAGAGATTGTTCTACAGTATTGTGAAGTCAGTGTGAAAAGGTCTTACTGACATTAGTAAGAATAGAATTGATCTTAGAAACCCGCATTTCTGACTTTTTCCCTAAGCCTTTAGCGTTTGTCACTGTTTCATCTTCCTTTTTCCAGATAATCGACGATTCTAAACTTTTTTGTTAGTGTTAGATATTCCAAAGTGTACAAGACACTGTAGTACTTCAAAGCTAATTTCCTAATGATACTTAAATTTGGGTTACTGTAACCTCAGATTCTAAAAATAATCTGCTAAAATTACACATATATCCTAATTCATAGAAGACACCCAAACTTTCTCATTAGTTCTTTTCCAAAAGTCCTGGAGGAAGACCTGAAGGGACAAGAATCTTTTAACTTTATTGCCATCTTTTCATCTGTCCTTATCCAGAAATTGTAATTTAAAATATATATCTTTATTAAAATGTATGTTCTTGAAAGTGTTGTTGAATCCAAGAGAAAGGCAGGGAGGGATTTTTTAAATATTGTTTTCATAAAAATAAAGCATGTAATAAAAATGACTGATGCTGCTTACTCATAATGCTCCATGAGAAAAAAAAAAATCCATTAGTCTTCCCTGTGCATGATGCCTTCATTTTTTCCAACAAAACCTAAGTCTGTTGTGTCTCAGACATAGAAGTCTCTGTTCCCTGGGGAACTTGTTCACTTAGCATTGGCATCACTATGCAAGAAATCCTGTCCCTCAAGTGACAGGGTCCTTTATATTGGACTGCTGGCATCCATGGATGAATGTTTACCAAATGGTGGCACTCATTTTGTCCTTTCATAAAGATGAAAGCAGATTTTTTTAAGTGTGGCAAATTAGCCTTACTACTCCTTCTGTTTTGAAAAAAAAATACAAAAGATAACACTCCAGGCACTAAGAGTCTGCAGAAATATATCTCCTGAAGTAAATAAGTGTTTAAAAACACCTATCCTTGGCTGAGCTGTCTAAACCCTGATCTAGTGAGAAAGGTTTATGTTGCAATGTTCTTGGCTGAAGATTCCTTTTAAAATTGGGATTTTCTTAATATTGGTGTTGTAACCTTTTTTTCTTTTTTTTTTTTTTTTTAATTAAATAAACTGAGATCCCCAGCAGATTAAAGTCTCTGCAAGTCCTTGGCACAAATGAGCAATGTACACTAAGGATCTGGCCTTAGTAGATAGCACAGACCATACAGACACCAAAGAAAAAATTGCCTTAGCTATAACGTTTGCCATAACAGGACATTTCCTAAAAGTAACACGATGTTTGCATAGCAAGCATTAATTACTAAAAATTTTCTAGTCACAGGGATGGTACTTGAAAAACTCAGAATAGATTTTGTTTTATTATTATTAAAGACATTTTGCAATGTATGTTCTCTTCTGGTAGGGGCAACTTTTTTTTTTTTGTGCAAGTCTTATCTAAAAAATGTCATTGAAATTACTTTTTCAGCCAGATTTGAAAACAGTCTTCTTTGAGGATATAGACTGGGAAGCAAGGGGATTACAGAGAAAGAAGAACTAGTATTGACAGGATTTACTCATCCTGAAATATATGTTTTATATTTGTGCTTTTGATTAAAAAGAACTGTAAGATTTTTTAAGATTTAACAATATTGGTGGCTAATAGGAAATCCCTTGTTTCTCCATTCCTAACTCTAAGATGATCTAACAAGAGCGAATTCCAGCCATTCCTTTCTATAGTGAATATATCTTCATAAAACTTACATCTTTGCGAAAATAATTTAAACTATACCACTGTTTACTAACAATAATTTTTACACTGTTTATGTGAAATACATAGAATAATTATGAGTTATTATCCAAAAAGGATGTAAGATAGTTTTCCACTGCTTTTTCTTCTTGACTGCAAAACTTTTTAAAAAAAAATGCTGGAGGATGAAAACAGAATATAAAATCTCATGGAGGGACACACCTGATGTGGAAGGAGGTCCATTAGGGTAAAGAAGACATGGGGGAGAGACCAGTTTTGCTGAGGAAGAGAGTAGTTGATTAAAATCTATTGTGTCTAACAAATCTAAGTGATTATACCAGGTTTAATTAAACTACAGTGAACTGAAAAATATTTACTTTGGTTGGAGGAACAGTTCTGTCTCCTGAATACAGTAAAAGTAAGCATGTTTTGAGGAGGAGAACTACTCCTGACCAGTTCCCCTTTTAACTGTTCACATGGGGGTGGTCCTTTGGTGGCTGGTGATGAGCCAGGGAGAGCTCTAGCAGCCTGTTCATATAATAGGGACTGTGTACAGACCCAAAAGTTCCTTCAAGAGATTGTCACAAACTCATTATTTCTAGATACTCCTCAAACATTTCCTGTTACTTTGAGTGTCACTTTTCAAGGACCTTGGTATATTATAGCAAGTGATATGATTTACTGAAGTACTGTATCTTAACACTTTTATAGCGTAGACTCCATCTGAGAGGTATTACAGCTGTCTGAATTGTTTACCCAATTAATTTAGCAACTACTTAACTACTCATTTTTGTACACTAGCTAATTATCTGCCATCAGATTTTTTGACCTCCCATTTGCAATTTTTTCTTCCTTCTAGCTCAGTAGGTAGGTTTCCCTGCCTTTTTTCTTTATTTATTCAATGGATTTAAAAAAAAAAAAAAAAAAAAAAAAAAAAAAAAGAGCTCCTATTTAACTTTCAGATTTCCCTTTTTTCACATTTAAAATTCCTCTTTGTCCTCCACCTCCTTCTTCTTCTTTCCCAGTTTTTGTTGCTGAGTTATGATGTTATATGCTATCGGAATAACTCTTTGGCCAATTTGGATCAGCTGGCCCTGCTGTGTCCCTTTCCAATCTCTTGTCTACCCTTCAGCCTACTCACAGGGGTAGGAACAGAGCGGGAAAAAGAAAAGGCTTTGATGCTCTGTGATCACTGTTCAGCAATAGCTCAGACATAGGTGTGTTATCACCCCTATTTCAGTCACACATCCAAAACAGCTCCATGGGGGCTGTTGTGAAGAAAGTTAACAGCCAGTGGACTATCCCAGGTTCACTCAGCTGTGTGGATTGCTCTTCACTCTGTTTACATATCGCACCATACTGAACTGACCAGCGGAGAGAACAGATTTATGCATAATTTTCTGATGCTTTGGAAAAAATACTGTGAAAATCACTGACCAAGTTTCAACCTTTTTAGGAATTATGCTGAATATAAAAGGGAAGAAGCTGTGGAGCTGTTTAAACACCAACAGATTGTCACTGGCTATTTTTCCCGCAAGCTTTACAAGTAGCTGATTATATTGTAGACGGTTGTACATTATTTAAACAATATAATTGTTCAAGTAAATTTCACTGTTTAGGCTACAGATGTTTCATTCAGTGTATAATCAGGGCTAATAAAACCTAATAATACTGAATAATTGGTCACGCCATAATTAGATTTGACTCAGCATACTTTCGTGTTTAAAAATGCTCTAGATACAGATTAAGCTTTATTCTCTCGAAACAAGTAATTCAAATGACGAGGCAGGTGCATTCTCTGGTTTCATTACAATTCCTCTACTTTCTGATTTTTTTTTTCCAGTTCGAGAACGGATGAAAATCTTCCTAAGGACAGAGGAGACAGCAGCCATGACACTCTATCAGTCCAAAACTGAGAAAATCAGATTATTTATCTAGCTAAACTTTAATCTGTAATATTATGGATTTTCACAGAGATGTTGCAAAGCTCAGCCGGGTAATACTTCTACAACTGGTAGTTCTGGTGGGTGGAAATCAAATAATGAAGAATTATTTTAACCATTCATGGAAGAGCAGCTTTAGCACAGAATTTACCACGTTCACTTGCCTTGAAGTTGAATGCTGCCATCTATCATACTAAGCATGTTTTAAATCACAGACTCTTGAATCTCAGCTTTCTCATTTGAGCTTACATTTGAACTTCCGTGATTGCATGGGCCATTTTTTTTTATTCAAAACTAGTAACATGGTAGAAGAACATATGTAGACAAAAACTATCTCTATCTAGTTTTAATCATTTTGTGTTCCAAATGAAGTATTGGATATTACAAAAGACGCCATACCTCATAAATAAATAATACAGAAGGAGTTTTGCTTTTTCTTGACAGTACCAGAAAAGTGGAGGTCTTTCAGACGAGGTGCAAACGCAACCCCCTCTGAATTCTATACCTGCAGTGGCACATTAAGACTAATGTGTCCAGACCTCCAGGAATAAATATTACATTTTTAGTACATGCAAGGATTAAGACTGCAACACCCTCTGAATTCTATATCTGTAATGGCATTTTATGGGGAAAGAATCCAGACCTCCTGAAAGGGACATTATATTTTTTAATATATAGACAGACAAAAAATCAATGAGAACCACTCCTAATAAATCATGTTTAGGTTCTCTGAATTTATCCGTTGTCTCTTTGAAGGACACTACTGTTTCCCACTTAAATAACTAAACTAGTGGTCATATCAGCATTTGCCGGCAATAACAAGAAGGACTGTATGGAAGCTTTACTACGGGGAAGAGTAACTAAATACGCCCACATTTTAAGATCCCCAAATGAAAATAATTCAAACTATATAAAAGGACATACTTATACTATGGATATTAAGAGAGTGTACTGTGTCCCTAGCCTAGAGGCCTCACCGGGAAACACATGCAGTTCACCTGTTAAGCTACATCATGGATTTTTACTCAGGTTTTGCTGAAGGATCACATCCTTGGGGGCTGAGATCTGCCTATGTATTGACAGAGCATCGCACACCTACCCTCCAGCCTGTCCCACTCACAGCTTTAGAATATCTTTATTTCAAATTTCTTTTGTAACCTAAATATCCAGTGAACGTGAAAATCAGAAATCCCTTTGGGTTTTTTTTAAGAGATGATTCATACACTGACCTCCAGATATAAAAAGTGGGAATAGACTACTGTACGTCCCGCTCGCTATGTGTCTACTTATAAATCAGCTCACAGAAGACATAGGCACTGCCTACAGAGACTCCAAATGGCAGAGTACCGGTGTTAAATATTTATACCACAAATACAGTTTGTATGAATACAAAATGAGTGTCACAAATTGAAGTATTCTCACTTTGAAAAGCTTCTACAATTTACAATTAACATGACAAACTTATGTAAGACCTACTATCTCTTTTTCCTCTGGCATTAGAGATCCAGGGAAAGTTTTCTCATTCTTCATGAGCTGTAAGGTTTGTGATATGCTTTAAAGTGAAAAATCATCATTTTGAGGATTTGGGGGCTTGGGTTTGTTGTTTTGTTTTGATTTGTTTTGTTTACTATTAATTTGGACTGCTGCTTCATTCCCAGTACTTGATATTTAAAAAGATGTTAGATAGTGTGTGCCCCAACTAAATGATTCACAAAAATACACTTTCTTTTAACAGAGAATGTTTTATTCACGTGGTAAAAAGCAACGCATCCACTGTACTGTAACATCTGAAATCATATATATGGGTACAGTACTTATGAAATATATGAACAATAAAGAGTACTTTTCTGAAGAGCAAATAGTATAAAAATGTTACTATACAATGCAGTTTTGCACGTGGCAATGTATTTAATCCCTTATTAATAGCTGGAGTGTTTAATTTCAAATTTATCTTTTACACATGTCATTATGTAAGCATTCATAGAATCATAGAATCATAGAATCATAGAACCATAGAATGGTTTGGGTTGGAAGGGACTTTAAAGATCATCGAGTTCCAGCCCCCCTGCCACAGGCAGGGACACCTTCCACCAGACCAGGTTGCTCAAAGCCTCATCCAGCCTGGCCTTGAACACCTCCAGGGATGGGGCATCCACAGCTTCTCTGGGCAACCTGTTCCAGTGTCTCACCACCCTCACAGTAAAAAATTTAATCTTAGTATCTAATCTAAATTTGCACTCTTTCAGTTTATAACCATTACTCCTTGTCCTGTCACTATACTCCCTGACAAAGAGTGCCTCCCCATCTCTCCTTTAGCCCCCTTTAGGCACTGGAAGGCTGCCATAGGGTATCCCCAGAGCCTTCTCTTCTTCAGGCTGAACAACCCCAACTCTCTCAGCCTATCCTTATGGCAGGTGCTCCAGCCCTTTAACCATCTTTGTGGTCCTCCTCTGGACTGGCTCTAACAGGTCCATGTCTTTCCTGTGCGGAGTCTTTGCCTTAATCTTAAGTGTCTATGTGCTCACGGCCAGGTTAGATGAGGCTTCAAGCAACCTGGTCTAGTAGGTGTCCCTGCCCGTGTCAGTGGGGTTGGAACTAGATGGTCTTTAAGGTCCCTTCCAACCCAAACCATTCTGTGATTCTATGATTCTGTGTCAGTTTGTTAGATAAGACTGATAATATTTAATATAATAATAATTAAAACAAATGCACTGTAATGTGTATTTTGTGTTACATTTGGTTTATTAGAAAGGAACATGCTAGGTATATTTAAAAAACCCTCATATTTACTATGATTTTCATCCCAAAACATTTTCTGAACACAGGATATACTTCATCATGGAATGAAGTACAGTTATGATTAGAATAGAGGCTAACACCTTGGACTAAAGCAAAAAGCAAAAAGAGATGGTTGGACAAAAGAAAGAAGAAAAATTCAAGTTAGTTTTAAAGAAGACGCAAGGCAGAAAATAGTTGTTTGTAACAATTTCAAATGTGACATGGCACAAAGCAGTGTCCCTCTCTTCCAACAGAAATTAATATTCTGGGTTTTTTTTCCAAAGCACTCACAATGTTGCATTTGTTGTAAGTTTTTCTAAGTTCTAGGAAATTAACCCCCTCAGGATATGAGTCTGAAAATGAAAGGTTTTTTGTTTTCAAACTTGAAGCTCACCACAGCAAAACTTATAAGACTTATAGGTCTTGCCTTCTATTTTTTCCAGTTAGTTACAGCTTTGAGAAATGTTACCATTAGGCTGGGATTCCCTTGAAAAGAATCTACCCCTGATTGACTTGTATGCGTATATATATATATATGAATACATAGATTTATATGTGTATATATATATAAATTTCAGCACAAAACATTCTTCTCATCAGAGAAAATAGTAAGGAAAAGCTTTGTTTTTCTTAAAATATCTGAGTTTAATATTGTTTGTAAAATGCTAGTTCTTCTTTGCTCTTGGAAGCAATTCAAAATTCATCAAAGAATTAATCCTAGTGTCAAGGAGATGCTTTTACTGTCCTTCTGCAAAAGATCCTAGATTTGATTTATTCTCTAGTTCCTAAGAAAAAAATTTAGCATTTTACACAGTCAAGATGTCAAAGGTCTCACTTCTCTTAAGTCCAGACTTCCCAGTAGCATAGACACTGAGTTCGAGCTTTCCTGAAATTTTTCTTTTCTGCTCTGGGAGGCATTAAGATACAAGACACCAGAACTGAGAGCCTGGTCTCCTCTGTCAGGTAATGCAGTATACAAGAAAAATAATGTATTCTTACATACAAACAAGTAAGGAAGACGCTGAACTTGGGAAAGCAGAAATGAAAGATGAAAGAGGAGTTGGGGGGAGGCAAATAGGAGTACATCTCTCCACAAGCAAAGTGAACATTACTGCAGTTGTAAGCAATACGAGAACGGATAAGAGGAACCCAGGTCTTCCTCATTTTCTGTGCAACAGATGGAGATGCTCATGTTCCGTACAACAGGTGGAGATGCTCCTGACCTTATTTGCAGATGTGCTCAGGAGAACAAATGCAATTAGTGGGAGCTCTATTTTGAACCTAGAAAAGTACCACATGCTGCCAAAAAAAAAAAAAAAAAAAGCTTTGGGCTTCTTGGGCTTCTGCAATTAACATCCACAATTAGTTATTACTTGGAAATTTGGGCATTATCTGTATACTTCAATTCGAGGTGTGCAAGTAGGTATAATAGTTCCACAGTTTTCACAGAAGTGATACTAAAATACATGTCTTAACATCTGCTATCTATTTCATATATTGCGGAAAGAGAAAATCTTAAAAAACAGGTTATGTTTTCTGTTCAGGATATAGAGAATACGTTAGTGAAAATGGCACTTGGCCAAGAACTGATTGATGTTTATGAAAGGTAAAACTGAGTAACTATGCATTCAGTGAATGAAGTAGGAACTCTGTGACAAAAGAATAGAATGAGAACTTGTGGATGAAATCTGGTTTCCATAATCAAAGAGGATCCAAATTAATGTTATGTAGACAGGAACAGAAATTATGTGCTTCTTAAGATTTGGTTGCTTGATCCAGCACTTAAAGACCACAAAATTATTTCAGAATGGTAATCTTTTATGTAATATTCATATACTTTAGAGAACAATTATTCCCACTTATATTGAGTAAGTTGGTGCTGGTTGGCAATAAATCTCATTGCAGCAAAATTTCTACAAGCTGTGCTCTACTCCCAAGGGTGCCTGAAAAGTTGAAAATGTAGAAATTTGATATTTTGCCTGGCTGTAAAAAGACATGCTGCCTACCAGTCAGTCAGGAAACAACATCTGACAGACTCACCAAGATTCAGGCATTCATATGAAAGCCAAAGTTAATCCAAAGATTCTGTAAAATACTGCCAGGATTTGAACAATGTGTGACAGTGTAAACCAACAATTTATTAATTAGTCATGAGAATATAAAAATATTTATTTAGGATTATCTCCACACAACTCCTGAGGGAATTTTTGTTTGGAGTTGCTTATTCACTTGTGTTCACACACTAGCTGTAGGAAAATAAACCATTTTTAAATATGAGACAAAGAATGGATTAATATTTTCTCCTGAGTTTCTGCTAAAATTTCTCTGATAAACACCTTTATATTCTACCCATCCACCTTAAAAGATGTTCATGTGTAGGAAGATCCTGATTTCACAGGTGAAAGGTATTTCCTTCCAGAAATTCCTAGTGCACCGACTAGGGGCAAACTTATCTATTGCATACCCTATAAAAAGCATTCTTCAAATCATTCACTCCTAATTCCTTAGGTAATTGATTGCATTTCTGCCAACCATCTGTAAGGACAAATATTTTTCTCTAAGAAATCTAACTTCCTGGCACAATGCTGAAAGTTAATGTAGTCAGTAATGTTAATGTACTATATGCCTTGATAATGAGGAATGAGCAACCTGTCTATGTACTAACAAGAAAATCAGTTACAGCAGAATATATTTTTTAATGCTGAAGTTCCCAATTTGTGGCTCCCGAACTTATGGTGGCAGCCTGCTTGGCCCTCTTTCTTGAGGACTTCTACTCACACCCAATGGCCAAGTTACATCAAAGGTTACACAAGAAGCATTTCTTTTATAAGGGATGAGTATTTTTTAAAGTCTGAGAACTAAACACAAGGTGTAGTGACATTTTAGACACTGAAGAGTATCTTGCCTAGTCTCCAGCTTTCACTTGCAGAGGGCACAGGTTATCCCCAGGGGCAGATGCCTCAGATACTGTTGAGCACTTAAGACACAAGTAGACACTTACGTCTTTGTGTATGAACTGGTCTGGAGATCTCTCTGAATCCCCTTAAAACCCCATCCTGTGGAAGATGAGATGTTTTTCTCATTTCCATCCCAGTTATGTTGTTACATTGTTTACACTAGAGTAAATTAAAAGAGCATTGGTTCTTGTTCTACAGTCCTATAAAGCACACTGATGTCTTTTATAATTTGTGTGCTCTGCCACTCTTGGAAGTCTGATCTCTAAAAAGCATGTGATATCTCCATCTTTGCTTCTCCTGATAATGCAATTTTTAATAATTTTTTTAGTATTATCAAGTGTAGTTGGATGCTAATAAAACTTAAATGGATATAAATAACAGAGATTAGAGATCTAAATGCAGACAAAACCTTTATTTTACCATTCACAACATTCAGTAAAATGTCTGTAACTCAATAAGGTTTTAGAAGCAGCAGAGATTGAAGAAAAGATGTAATTTGAGTTGCACAGGTAGGAAATTGCAGGGCACTTTGCACTTGTATGGGACAGCAGAAGCGCCATACCAAATGAACTCTTTGCTCTAACCAGCCTGGAGAGTGCTAATGGCTATGTCTACTTCACTGATTTTGTTAAGAGCAGAAGTACAGTTTTTAAGCTAATCCCCTACTTGTCTCCATTTACCATGTGTTGCCTCACTGCTGAGAGCAGTTTTGGTGTACGTGAAACAAATTTTTTTCATAGGAAACTAAATCAGAGGGTCTGCTCTCTAAGTGCTTCAGTGTTAATGGGGACATTATGCTCTGAACCAATGTGCAGGTTGTACCGCCACAAGATCTTCCGCCATGTACTTAACATTTTTTCCTTACAAAAAGAGTCCAACTGCATGAGTAGCAGAAACACTCAACACAAAGAATGGGCTGAATCACTCAATCCAGCCTGAATTCCAGCTGAAATAACCCCTGAACTATCATATGGTGGGAGTGGGAATAGACTTAGCTTCAGTTACTTTTGTTTACACATAATTTCCCACTGTGCTGCATTGCCTACCAATTCAGGCATAGCAATAGATTAATTTTTTAGCACTTAGAGAAACTTTGATGATTTTAGAAACCCAGGTGCAGGCACTCCTATGGCCTTCTCTTTTTAGCAGTGGCAGGAAAGCTAGCCATTCCTTTCCTCATTCTATCTTGCAATAGATAGGCAAGACTAATCTTATCCTTGCTGTTACATCTAGCATATTGCAAAAACATCGGCAAAGAAAATTGAGTCAATTATTAATATTATTTTCTCAGATATATTTCAAATGTTTCTGATTTCTGACAATCAGAAATAAAGTTTTTTTCAGCGTCTCTGACTTCTTATGAAATAAAGATGAGGAAGCTAAGGTTGCTATGCACAGTGGCATGGAGAGTTTCTTATAAAGTTTCTTATAAACCCACTGAGAAGTGCCTTCAATAGTGCTTTAAGAAATCATTCTGAGAGTGGATACTTGGAAAACAATGGCTATCGCTGATCCAGAAGTCTGATTACAAGATATTGGATTTACAGAAGTAAAGTTGCAAGGGGCCTCAACAAAGCCAATATCTTTCTGTTGATGCAACAGTAAGATTCTACACTGGTAATAGTAAGAAATCAGGAAATACAAATATGAAAGCAACTCATACAAAGTGAAGTACACTGCATATCATTTTCTATAAGTTCTGGTATACAAGACAGAGGTACAAGGTTACCTAGAAATTAAAGCAGCTTTTTGCTTCACATCTTGAAAAGTGCTGGTGTTACTAGCGATACTGAAATAATTGAGATTCAGGCAAAAAAAAAAAAAATATACAAATTTTAAAATAAGACAAAATACTATTTTAATTGATAACAGTATTCTGTTTGTTGGGAATTTGCATACCTCTTTTGTCTATAGCTTATTACATTTAATTCTTTCTCAGAAAGAAAGCAAAAAAATCCTTTTCAAGAAGCTAGTCTTTTGTTACCAAAAATATTTCAAATCAATAAAACACCCTTGCAAAATTAAAGAAAAGACAGATAATTTCACGACCAGTAGCTAAATCTCTTCTGCTAGTCCAGCCAATGCTGCTTAGATAAGGATTGCCTATGTTCATGCTCTCATTGAAGTCACTATTAATTAGCAGTTGAAGCTGATTAGTCCCTCCTAGCAAATGCAAGTCATCAGTCCCTCTCAGCAGCAAATCTGCCTGTCAGAGGTATACAGTCACACGAAACAGCCGCAGCCCTTGTATTGCTGGGAGGGCTGAGAACGAAATAGCGAGTGTTGCCTGGGTGAGAGACATGCCTTGAACATCCTCTCTTCTGCCATTGCAAGTATGACAGAAATGTAACGCAAGCAGTCGAGTGCTTCCACACAGGCAGGCCAAGTCCATTCACAGCCAAGACAGAAGACTGAACTTGCAAGAATTTGCTCACAACTCCTTTGAATAATTAAATAACTTCTTTTTTTTCTTTTTATGAGCATCACACAGTAACAGATGCACTGTAAAGGATTTATTATCCTCTGGAACATCTGATGGACACTTCTGTATTTAACAGTAAGACCTAGTTTTAGTCAGAGCTTTTCAATTATGACTCCGAATACTTTACAGATAAGGCCTCATTATCTCCACTTTATAAACAGAAAAATGGCTGTACAAAAATGACCTGTTCAAGACATCACTGTCAAAGCTAGGAAGGAATATAAAATAGAAAATTCTCCCCTTCTGCTTTGTTCAGAAGAACGGCTGCATAATATGTGCAATACATGCGTCCGAGGGCTGAGCCAGCAAAGCAATCATTAGTGGTTTTTTGCCTTAAATTTTGTGGGAAGAATGGGCTTTCCTCCTGATCGTTTTATGCTTGCTTGGAAGTGGGTATTTAGCAGCAGTAGGGAATGAAGGTTTTGTTGAAGAAATAATAGCAGGTTGATGGTAGGCACAGTATGCCCTTTCTCTGGTCTGCATTCAGCCCAGCTGGAGTGCCAGAACTGCAAAGTTTGCTCACTCATAAATGTGTGTTAAAATATCAGTTAAACTCTTTAAAGTATTTTTTATATATTACTATTTTCAATTGGTTTTCAATGCATGGGGCTGTCAGCTGCACGCAAACTCAGAAAACAGTCTTTGTATTTCTGCTTCTTCATACACTGAATATTGAAATGTTGTAAAGTGCAGGGTACATTATCTTCCCAACTTGAAAAACAAGAGTTCTTTTCCATTGCATTTGTTCATCATCATTATAGCTTTCAAATAATGTTCAGCAAACCAAAAGAAGGCTGCAAAGTAATGTTTCAATTCTGGAACCTGAGGTCCTTGTGTATTGTACATTTCCTCTGTGTTGACTCTATTTTTTTCTTTTCCTCATGAGCTGTCACTACTTTAAGACAATTCTAATTAAACTCCAATGCATGTGCAAAATTAAAATACTTGATAAAGGACAGAGGGCTCTGCCATTTGTAGGCTCAGTCCCCAAGACATTGGAACAGTCCTTGCAAAAACTACTTTGCAGCTGTCAGTACTCAAAACTATTTTTATTTATTAATGATGAGAATTTTTTTAGTTCTGTGTCTCCATTGTATTCTGAAAGATGTTGTGCTTTCAGTCTAATATGCTGCTCCATATTTTTACAGTTTATAAACCTTGTCATTTATGTATAATGAGAAAAAAGGAATAACTCTTATCATGGCATTTGCTTTACATTCATCTCCATTAACCATTATTCGAAAATATCTGAGAAGACATGTTCATGGCTGTGTCTGCCACTTTCTTATTTAAGACAGTTATCTTCTTCTGATTTTATGGTCCCTCTCAATCTTTCAGACTGAGATTTAAGAAATATTTTACTTGCACCTGACTGTCTTAAATTTCCTCTTATATACTTTAAGATTCTGGCATTTGTAGTTTGTAGTATACCCATTAATTCAAATGGTAGACATAATGAAATAGTATCATAACAAAATAACAGCTCTTCCACTAACATGAGTACAAAAGGTTTTTGAAGCATTTATTTGAAAAAGAAAAATCAGGGAGAGAACGTGGGACATACAGGCTTTAATGCCTGACATAACAAACATTTTAAATTCTTTAATTGACTAATTAATCAATGCGACATTTTTTCCCCTCTGATAAATACTGTGGGTGACAAGTAACTGGAAGTTATAGCACTCCAAAACAAGGAAGAAAGCACTTACCATAGAGAGTATGTACAGGATACATAAAGTGTTGTGGGATATTTAAAGTGTAAAGCCATTCAGATACACAGAAGATGTAACATTTTCTTGGAACTGAGCACTCAGTGAATCACACTATTAATTTTGATAATGGAATAGAGTGTCCATAAAATTCTACAGGGAATTACCCAATATGAAGTATTTCCAAGAGACAATGTTTTCCTGCGTATTTATATACTCAACCTTTGGAGAATTATGAGGTCTAATAGTATCAGTCGGTATTACTTTACTTCTAATAAATAAAATTGCTTCTCACAGCACAGAAATATTAGAAACTGTGAACTATAATTGCTGGATTGACTACTACAAGTGGTAGCTGTCAGCCCGTCAAAACACATATGTTGGTTTATTATTTAATACAATAACCTAAGGCAGAACTCCAGCAGAAATCATAATGCATATTGCCTCATTAAAGAATATCAAAGTGAATCATTGTGGGGACAATGACTCAATGTTAGGACAATAAACGTACTCTTACAATTAACATTCCTTAACTTCTGAGTGCTTCACTTTGCAGGGTTAACATTATAGTAGAACCATTTCCAAGACCAAATTTCCTGGCGAGGTCTGAATGAAAATTGCCATATGCGATGAGACCAGTGAGCCTCTAATCCACGATGTGCTCCAGGAGCTGCAAGATCCACCTGAATGGCAGGGCTGTGCTCCAAAACAGACAGCTGCTGAGCAACACGCACCTTCCCCAGTCCAGTACTCCATGGCTGGAAAATACCATGACACATTAGACACATTACTGGTTTTATCTCTTCTAATTTTTGATTAATGTCTTTGGACACTAAATTTGGTGTCCTTACAAATTTAATGTCCTGCCTTTATTACAGTTTTGCTAAGCTCTGTACTTCATGCTTTTGTATGGCAATCACTCCACCAGAATTTTTTTTTCCCTACGACTGAGACTACCTAACCACTGCAATTCGAAAACCTTTGTTTTGTTTATAACTTTCTCTGCATAAATTTCAAAATTACAGGTCAATCCTTTGATGATTTCACATGAGATTTAAGAGAATTGAGCTAAACAACATCTATTTGAAAGGCAAAGAGGGCTTAAAGCCTCTTTCCCACTTTTTCTTCGTGGCACCTCAGAAGTGTACTTTCACAAGTGGGGACGTCAAGTCCTAATGCAATGTCAGTGTTACATTGCTGTTGGTTAATAAACATTCAAAACGGATTTGTTTCAATCTATACCTTATCAAACCTGTTGGAAAGCTATGTCCATTTAGTGAAATTGCTAATGAAATTAGTCAGCTATGGGGACAAAATCCTCAGATTTGAGGAAAATTCCTTAGTCTTCTAACATATTAAAATTTAGTAGTTAGTGTACAATCAAAATTATCTATGGAAATATATTTATATAGGAAGGAAAGATATTACTCAAGTTTTCTTTCAATTAATGAGTCATTAAGTCCCGTTCTTGAAAAAGTGTTATGCAGAAAAAATGATCAAGTCTATCGCAATATCTTTTAACATACTTTTCATTCATCTTTTAATTTCTTTTGGCACACCAGGTCTGATAAATGTCTTTTTGAAAACAGGCAAGTCCACAACAGTGAGAGCTAAGTTATGGAAAAAATGGTGGGTTCTCTAATGAGGTTTAAGTCCCTTTGTACATCTCTTTCACTTCCTCATTTCTGTTTTAGAAGGTGTAGCTGCAGTCTGCTGTTCTCGAAGTACTGCTTGCTGATGTTGCATGTGGACCCTGTCACTCTGACCTTGTAATGTTCAGTCTTTTTGAAAAAATTCCAGGAATTCTGATTGTTAGTGACAAAAGGAACTGGTACTCTCTGTCACTAGTAACTGGTAATTGGACTGAGACAAATCATTGACTTTGCACTACATGACAAACATAGAGGCATCTATGAATAGTCCTAAAAAATCATGTTATCAGCGGTAGAGAAAATACAGAGGTAGCTTAAAGACTGTAAAAAATGCAGTGATACTATAAAATAGAAAAGTAAAAAGCAAAATAACATAGAAAAAAATCTGTTTGTCAAATAGCAGATGTTTTTTCTTATGAGAATATGGTATCTGACCCCCTAGCCATGAGCGATGCTCTCAGAATGAAGCATTGTGGTAATGCTACTGGAACCACAGCCCCAGAAAACATGTAGGACACAAGTAATAAAAAAATTATTAAATAATTGCAATACATATGTGTTTACTTATGATTTGATTGTAAGAAATGATTAGAGGTTGCCACAACCAGATGAACAGCCACCTTCTGAAAATATATTTCAGTAGCAAGTTGGGAACTCTGAATTTGTAATGCTCATGTTTCCTAGTTCTTTTCTTAGAAAACCTGATCCATACTGACTTTCTGTAATGACTGAAAGATCCCTAAAGAAAGTATGCTGTTTTAGTCTTAAACCAAAAGTTTTTTATATGGCAGCTACTACTTTATTGGCTATGACTGCTGTTTGTTTTTACTGTGGCACCTGTGCTCTTTCAAAATAATAGCAAGCTTGTTCAATGTGAATGGTGGCTTTGAAACATCTTGTTAAAACCATCCTTCCAGCAGGATGGTTTTGCTTTTGAGCATTTCTACCTTCTCTCTAAGACCAGTGACATGATTTTCAGCTGGCAGAAATCAGCAGAATTTTGTGGCCTTCCTCCAGAGTTGTAAATCAAAGCTATCTGGACAAGTATTAAAACTTGTTTGTTTTGCAGTTCAACATCTACAGGGGTTATTGCATCACTAGCAAACAAGATTTCTGCTTCAAGGTGTTTTCAAAATACCTCTGTAATGAAACCATGAAAAGAACCGTGAACTCAGATGATATAAAAATCCTTAGTTTCCTTCCAAGAATCCATACTGTTCACTGAAGTATAGATTTAAACCATTTCAATCGAGTGTTTCTCATGTGCACTTCTACAAGAATCTCTGTAGAATAACGATGTTGTCTTGTATATGCCAGACGTCAGTGTGGATGGAATTACTGCACTGATGTTCACGAGAAGTGAAGTGGCAGAGGATGAATGATTTGTATTGGCAGAAGTGCTTTTGGTGTCCTCTATTATGTCACTACTTGTTGACCTACTCTGTTGCTTTCTGGAGTAAAATCCAGTAAAGTGGTCCCAGCCAGTGCCTCCTGTTATTCTTAAATAATGCCATGCATACTGTAGAAATTAATGGTAAAACAGAAAAAAGAAATAAATTAAAAGCTTCATTCTGATTTCAAATTGGTGTTACATCAGTGTATCTCCAAGAGACGCAAGAGAAAAGGACCTTGTTGTTAAGCACTGACATGTGACTCAGAAGATGTGGGTGAAATTTCCAGTTTGGCAGATTTTTTGTGACCTTGAGAAAGACATGCAATCCTAACGTATCTCAACTTCTTCAACCTATTACAAAAATAATACTTTAACTTGTCAAAAAAAAAAGCTTATGTGGGGATAAACTCACTGTGTTCTCAAGAGCTTCTGTACAACAACTAAGGAATGTACTGTTGTATGTCACTAAGATAAGACCTTTTTCTCTGAGCTCCTCTGAAATACTTTGCTTTTGGTGGCTTCAGTTTAGACTGAACACATAGAAACTGAATGTGCAATGATGTACAGTAGAAATGGGAGGATTAGAAAAATGTTGGAACCCAAGGAAAGGGTAAAAAGAGAGTGGAGTTTGCTGTATTGTATGTTGAAACCTCAGTTATGTTTGACAATTCTGATGGAATGTTTAAGCATATAGGATTCCCACTGGCTTGCCAGCCCCAAACCACTATTAGAATCAAAGAAAAGTCACACATTTTAGGGGAAACGTAGAAAATGAGGTAAAAATGGACACCTCCACTTTGGAAGCGGGAATCCCCGAGACCCAAGGCCGAGTAGGACAGAGGGCTTTATATCCACATTGCCCAAAGCCAACACTCTTCTAAATAAGACAGGAGCACACCCATCCCACAACGCTTGGAGGTTGCCTTGGCTCAGTACATAGCCCACAGCCCTTTGAGCTTGCTCATGCCCCATATACTTGTCTAATACATCTGTTCCTTGTGCAACATGCAGTGTCACGATCTTCATAGAAACAAAAGTCTGCAGCCCTACATATCTTTAGAGTCTCTGCTCATCTCTCTCCCCAATCTGATGTTGCCTGTTGTTGTGAACATAAGAGATCACTGCTGCTGCGGGTGCATCTGTCATCTCTTTAGGTGCTAACCATGGATAAGCTAGAAAATATTTGATGTAGTTTTCGACCCAACTAGGAATATATCACTCCCTGCAGAATGCTATCTTTTTTCCTGTTGGAAACCTCTTATGGGATGACTGAGGTGAGATTCAGTGCCCAGGAGTCCAATGCTCATCAGTGGGACAACATACGCTGCATAAAAAGGATAAACAGAAGTTTCAGGTGCACCTGTGCAGGGAGCTGGTGGCTGCTGGGCAGCAGAGTAGCAGCATTGTTTTGCAGTCCCTGGTGCATAACTATGGGCAAAAGGAGACAAGCAGATAACTCACTGGAGTACAAGCAAGATTCAGGCCACAGGTAACACAGAAATCAGGAAATCTTAATTTATGAACAACAGAAAATGTTTACTCAAGTGACATGCTAGGAACAAATCAGTTTTTCCAGTACCATCAAGAAACACTGATTAATGACTGTATTTTCTACAGCTCATAGGACTTTTTTTTTTTCTGTAACAAATGTGGATCTTTATCAGATGTTTCACTGTTAGGAGAAGATTAAGAACCAGGAAAATTTCCAAAGATGCATTTTTTATCTTAGATTCACTTCAGTGAAGAGTACAGCTTTATCTAAACTTGTGGTCTCTATCTAAATAGAAGGATCTTTCTCTCAAAAGAACATTTATAATTATCTTATCTGAAAAATATAGTCTTACCTAATATCTTTGTTATTTAGTCAATCCTTTCTGCAAAATGAAACAATATTAATTTTCCTCTGGTGTCTTTGTCTTGAGACTAGCCTTTAAATAAAGGGAGAATAGGAATTTGTTTTCTTTTGCAAAAAAGATCTCACAGGTGTAATGAATAAGAACTCCAGTGTATCCCTCTTAAACAATTTAGGTGTGACTATAAATATTTACTCAAATGCATATGAAATTTTCTTAGGTGTTTCAGTTTTTTGAGATGATGATTATGTGGGAAAAGGGTGGAAGAAGAAAGAGGGTTATTCCTGGCATCTCTAGGCTACTTCGCTGGAAATATCTGAAATTTGAGC
Source organism: Pterocles gutturalis (assembly GCF_000699245.1). Lineage (NCBI taxonomy): Eukaryota > Metazoa > Chordata > Aves > Pterocliformes > Pteroclidae > Pterocles > Pterocles gutturalis. The sequence continues at coordinate 27,740 of NW_010108774.1, forward strand.
TTTTCTGTGTTTGACTGTTTATGTAAATTATTTCTGTTCCTTGACTAGATGGGTGTGATTGCATGCTGCCTTTTTTTTTCACATTGACAAGTAGTGGCTCCTAGGAGAATTTCAGCTGATATTCCCTGATAGAATATCTGGCAGGAGTGAAAGATAAAAGCCTTAAAGTTTTAAACATTCCTTTCAGACAGAAAGAACTGTCTATTGTTGCGCAAGCTGAGGGAAATTCAGAATAATTTTAATAATGATACATTTACCTTTTACTCTAGGTGGTCCTTTTAAATTTTATTTAAAAAAACACAACTATGTCACATCAAGTTTTATAAATAAGTTGAAAAGAATAAAGGTTAGCTTTTTTAAAACATTTTTTTAAAAATGTTTTTCCCCATGAGTTCTGTATTTGTGATTGTTGCTTCAGTGAATTATATAATTAACTGCAACATAGCTCTTTCTTAAATGTACCAAGGCTAAATGTTTCTGAAGAAATAATTGTTTGTGTCAGGGAACACGTGGAATGTCAACAATACATTTTTTGGAATTGCACTGTATATTGTATCTGTTGCCAGATGTTTGTGTCATTTTGTTTAGGGGAAAATATGAAATATAAGTTCAGTTTATTATCTATGGCTTCTTGCATAGGGATATGTTTGGAACAAGGATGGTAAATGGACTGGGAGAGATTATTCACTGCCAGATTGCTCATCATGCATCCCTTGTCAGGTAACAGACAAAGGTGGATGTTTTCAGCACCGTAAACTCATCATAAATCAAAACTGAAAGCTAAATCAGTCAAGCAATTAAAACTCATGTAATTTTTACACCCTCTAAAATGAATGTATTGGTTCCTAATTCCTTCCAGGTGTGTACAGTCTTTCTTAACTGTAAACCTCAGGGAGAGCTAAAATTTTCAATGCTTTTTGAGACAGATTCTTTTTTTTTTTTTCTCAGCTCAAATTGAGCAAGACAAAATGCAAGTTCGTATTTCTTGAAAACAAAAACTAGGGTTTTTTTTTAATGTCAGGTGCTCAACTGGATCTAAGCAGAAATACAACAAAGAAGTACTAGCTGATTACAAGATTATTTGGGGCCATGCAAGTAGCAACACCTTCATGAGATCTCAATTCTACATATAATTCTGTTCAATAAATATTTTAGAATTGCATTGGAATTACAAAAAGATTGCTAAACTGATAAGAAGAATGAAATGTTTTTTATATGGAGACTAAAAAAAGATTACGTTTCTTGCTTTGTCAAATGCACGTTGAAAGGAGATATCACCATTACATAAAATACATAAGGACAAAAACAATGGGAAGAGAAGAAAGTCTCTGAACTAATAGCCAGGACTAGCACCAAAGAAAAATGGCAGCAAATTAACCAAGAACAAATTGCTCCAGAAACCAGAAAAATAAAAGCAAAATAACTCAGTTTTGGACCACATCTAAAATGGAAGTCATGGGCCCCGAAACTGTCACTGTTTTGTGAAGAAGGTCATATAGCCCTACTGGCTCTGAGAGCAAGGTGCTGGACTCAGTGACTCTGGAGAGTCATTCTTTCCAGCCCCACCAACTGCTAAAAAGTATTAGCTTTTGGGTTGTTCCCCATGTCTTTCAAGGTCCATCTGTCTGAACAAAATAGTGACTCTCAGTTCTAGGACAAAACCTAAGCAGGTAGTTTATATATTTACTCACTTACAACCAGATTGATTCTGGTGCATGAGGAATACAGATGTTAATAAGGTAAAATCTGCAACCATGTGCATGCATATGCACACGTGCACACATGCACACATACACTCACACTTTTCTGCATAGTTGCACAGTTCAAAATAAAATAATTCTTTGGTTGATTTTCATTATCTATAAGCTATTTAAATATATATAATTGAGCAGTAACCTCATGGAAGCAGCTTTCCCCAGAGATGTCTAAAATGAGGCAGACATTGTTATTAAATCACAAATAGGTCTCCTAATCTTCTTGTTTCAAAATCAAAAAGAATTATTGGTAAAACCAATTGAGGGCTCTGAATAAGAACTGCAAATGTACTTGTCAGTCATTTACAAAGAAAGAAAATGCATAATTAAATCAATCATACAGAAATGAATCCACTAAAATTTTCTTAGCTATCAAAAATTAATTCACGTTTCACTGTAGGAACCTTTACTCTGACTCAAATACAAAAGCCACACCACCCCGGTTAGAAATTTCCTATCTCGAATAAGCACACACAAGTCTTTGTGTATTAACACTCTCTAATTTACAGTTCCATTTTGAAAAACAGCAGAAGCAACTAGACCGTGGAATAAATTATCAAGGGAAGTGGTCATGGCAACATCACTTCAGAGAGTGAAGTCTGTGACATTAGCAACGATGGCTTAATGAACTGCTGTGCCAAATGTAGGTCGAGTTGTATCGTACAGACAGTCAGATTATATGACCCTGAAACTGGAGACTTCAGTTTCTACCACCGTCAGTCTGCACTTTTCCGTTTCACTTGCCTTCCTGTCTCATTCTCAGGCTTTTTACAGCTGGAGGTGGCTTCCAGTGGTGGGGGATGGTTGTGCCAATGCTGTAGACCCCACCCCAGGGGTACCAGGTGGTTGGGTTGCTTGACTGCCTCCACCATCTTCCATGCCCCTGGAGAATCCTTGTTTCTTATTTTGCCCCAATGAGAAAGCCACACACAAATCTCATGAGCACAGTAGCCTGACAGCCTGCATTTGCCTGTGCAGTAATGTAGATGAAGCAGGTGGCAAAAGACAGCTCTTCTCCTTCAGGGAAAAAAAATCAAAAAAACAAAAACCAAAAAAAAAAAAAACCCCAAAACAACTCCTTAATAAACAAGCAAATAAACAGAAGATGAAGAGCAGCCTTATCCACATGGCCTCCCAGGGCAAATCCTTGACCTATGCTATCCAGGGACTTGGTCCAGGCATTTTTCAGGCTACTTCTGGTTCCTACAGGCCAGAGCTGTGCCAGGGAGCATGTTAACAACCACATAGTATAGATGATGTTGGAAAAATGCCTGTGCCTACACCACACCCCATTTTGTTAGTGTAGATCTAGCTACACAAGGAATTAGCCTGGCAGGCAGGTGTGCTCTTCTGGTTTTGACACCATCACCTCTTAGTTTTCATTTCTCTGTTTTTGTATTGGTGTCCCTGATGTCAAATTGATTGATGGGATATTTTACCTTTGTATATTTTGAGGAAAGAAAGCTGGTGTTTGCAGCTGTCAACATCCAAAGATAAGCACACTCTCAGTGCCTGGATGCAGCACTAGACATGACATGGGTGAATACATTCATTGTTAATCTAATTATTCCCCTGGCCCCCTTTCTAAAACCTTGTTTATGAGCATATCTTTCTTTAGACCAGGAAGGTCCTCAAAGGAGAAATCCCTATAAGTGTTTCTGCTTTTTTTAGTCCATTACTGACTAGAGCTGGAGACAAGAGAGAAGCTGGGTCAAATTTTGGTTCCTGAGCCAGTACTGCCACTTTGTTTCATGGTCTACTCTTACCACAGGATCTTACCATAAGATTCAAGCAGAGTTCAGTTGTTTCATATTTGTTTAAATTGATGAATTTTTTTAATAACAATTATACAACTACTGAAGCTACAAAAGGGTAATTTTAGTAAAGTATAGTTTCAAAAAGAAAGTCTTTGCATGATATGTGCAATAACTTATTTCATAGCTGAAGACTATAATTACTGTGCCTCTTGTAGATCCTTAACAAAAACATAAAATAACAAAAAAAAAACCCATGTCTGCAAGAATATGGAAGTGAACCTCATACTCCACTGAAATGAAAATCTGCCATGATTATTTTCCTTCCAGACTGTCTTTTTGTTTTAGTAAGTCTACCCACAAGCTCTAACTATGAAATGTGAAACATGAAAGGCCAGAGAGACTGAAACTTTCAATAAATAAGCCATATTCATCACAATAACAGAAAAGATTAATTCCACATGAAAAGTAAAATCTATGCCTCCACATATTGTGATAGGTACCAGTCCAAATGAGGTACAATGTAAGAAGGACTGACTGGACTCAGACTACATGAATTCATACGAGTGGAAAAGGAGGTTGTAGTGAGGTGGGTGCTGGCCTCTTCTCTAAAGTAACAAGTGATAGGACAAGAGGAAACGGTCTCAAATTGCACCAGCAGAGGTTTAGGCTGGACATTAGAAAAAATTTCTTCACTGAAAGAGTGATCAGGCATTGGAACAGGCTGCCCAGGGAAGTGGTGGAGTCACCATCCCTGGAGGTGTTCAAGAAACGTGTAGATGTGCTGCTTAGGGACACGGTTTAGTGAGTTAGGTGGTGTTCGGTTGATGGTTGGACTTGATGGTCCTTGAGGTCTTTTTCCAATCTTAATGATTCTATGATTTTTTTTTCTATGCCTGATGTATTTATTACAAATATAAACAAATCAAACTTCTGCACCCTTTAGTTACCCGAAATGCAGTCAGGGCTGCAGAATGCAATTTACTTCCCAAATAGCCACAGAGTAGTATTCAGATGACTACAGGACAACTCAGAAGAAAATATTTTGACTTTCTATTTCTTTTGTAATCAGTAACATCTTACTTTACTGCCCATTTCATAACCCTTTACTAGTTTAATGACTGGAACAGATTGACCAGAGAGGCTATGCTGTTTCCATCCTTGGAGGTTTTCAAGACCCACCTGGATAAAACCCAGAGCAACCTGATCTGATCTCAGAACTGACCCTGCTTTGAGCAGGAGGTTGGGCTAGAAACATCCTGAGGTCCTTTCCAACGCGAATTATCCTATAATATTTTCAGTCATTCAAACTTTTAAAACTTTGAGTGCTGGAACACCTCTCCTGTGAGGACAGGCTGAGAGAGTTGGGGTTGTTCAGTCTGGAGAAGAGCAGACTCCAGGGAAACCTTATTGCAGCCTTTCAGTCCTTAAAGGGGGCTTATAAGAAGGATGGAGAAAGACTTTTTACCAGGACCTGCAGCAAAAGGACAGGGGGCAATGGTTTTAAACATAAAGAGCGTATATTTAGACTGGATACAAGGAAGATGTTTTTCATAATGAGGTTGGTGAAACACTGGAACAGGTTGCCCAGAGAATTTATGGATGACAAAGCCCTGGAATTGTTTTGAGGAAACTGATCTAGTTGAAGATATCCTTGCCCATGGCAGGGGCATTAGACTAGATGATTTTTAAGGTCCCTTCTAACCCAAACCATTCTATATTTGTGCTTATGTCTACCCGTTCATTTATCTGTCCAAAACAGTTCAAAACATAACATAATTACCTGTCCTATAGTTTGCTGGTGCCTCTAAAGTGAAAAAAAGGCAGACAGAAAAAATGCAAGAGAGCATAGTTCAGCTATATTTGCTTCTGGCACATAAATATTTTATTGAAGCAAGGCATTTGGGTAGGTCATCATTTTTCAGTCTAAAGCATTTTCTTTATCTTTGCTCTCATTCACTGGAGAGAATTAAATGTGAAACTCCAACATCCCCATGCAAGTACAACATAAATCTGTCTCTGTTTTGAATGTGTATGAAGTAACATTTCCATATTCCTGTCTTTAACAAAACTGTACTAGTGCAGTGAATAATGACAGTATTCTTTGCTTTCTCATTTTCTTTTAATATTGTTTCCTTATTATATTGAATTCTATGAATTTGAATTCTTCAAAAGAATAAAAGTGGACTACGATTCTCTGCATGCCTGTATCTCCTGTATTCATTTATATCATCATTGCAAGATGGTTGTAAAGCACTACTGAGACTGGCTAACATAATTTTATACATATACAGTTAACTGTAAATAAAAATAGAAGCAGAAGAGCAGTGTAAATCAAACTATTTCTGAGGGGTGGATGCATAGTTAGAGCCATGTGCTGACAAACATCTGTCAGCAAACAGTGGATTCCAGGCTGACGTTTCTCTTGAAAGCATCTCATGTTCTTTCGGAAGCAATTTTAGGAAGTTTGAGATGGTTTTGGATCCTGGACACAGTGCTCAGAAAGATGCCTTCCAGCCTCTCAAGACAGTTCAGGGAAAGATATGCTCAGTCACTCCTGCTAGGATCTGAGTTTGTGGTTTGAGAGAATTTTGCAACCTTTTAGTCATACATTATCATTTCATAGCTTGTTTAAATAACTCAGTTAATTAGACCAAAGCCATCCTTACCTTGTCCTTGAAGTAGTCAACATCTTTTAATACAGATATACTGGTCCTGTAGGATTACAGCTTCCCTTCACAGCAAAGGAACTTGTGCAAAGCAAAGACAAAACTGACTTCACCTACATTCTTCTCATCACAAGAGGCAGTTCTGCATCCTGTAACAATTGAACTTTATGTCTCTGACCACTGTGCAGCTAACAGCTCCAATATTATTAGTGGGAAATTGCTCTATTAGTGCTTACTGACAAGCTACCTGCTTCTGCTTATGTGATTTCAGTGGAATATGTCCCATTTAAAAAAGCATGCAAATAGACTAACAGAACATATTTCTCTTGTTTTTTCCCCATATATTATTAAAGAACATGTACTTTATAAATAAAAAATGTTTCTAATACTGAAGTAAAAAAATGTTGTTTTAGAGAGTTTTTAAATGGGTTTACATAGAATCTTGTGCATGCACGATGTATTAGGAAAATATGAAAGTTCAGAGTGTTCTGGTGGTACAAATCAGCAACAGATTTGCTTTTCATGCTTACATAATAAAATTGTTTGTTACAGGTGGTGTAATAATAAAGCCTGTACTTAAAGATGCCTACTAGTTTCCATTAAAAGTCTCAGTCTGTAATTACTTTTAATCTTGTCAAACTTAATGGACAACTCAGACTGTAATTTTCCATGCTATGCCTACTAAAGAGAGAATTTGCTGAGGAAATATCAGTTAAAATACTTTAACCTTTGCCCAGGAAGAGACTAGGGAAAATATTTTTATTCCTTATATTAATAACAGTCTTAAAGCAGAGATTTTTTTTCTTTTGAAAGATGTCATGCTTTCTTATTCTATGAAGTATAATAAAATAACCATAATTTATTCTTTTTTTTAATATTCTCCCAAACTTGGTCAACTGATAAACTAAGAAATTACAATACACAGATGTCAATTAATGTTCTGCTCTGCCTGCTGTGACCCATCCACTCTCAGCTCATTTGGGTGTACTAGCTTGGACTGGGAATATAGAACATGTCTATACTGTTGACACAGTAATTGGTAGCAACAGGAGGAATGTGAGAAGCATTTGATTCCATAAAGTTTGCAGGAAAGCAGGGCTGCTTGGCTTCACAGAGGCCACTGCTTACCGCTGTTGGAAACCTGAGTGTATTCGTTTGCTCCAGCAAAGTGGGAAGAGTTGATGGTATGACAGTCCTGTCAAGTCATTAAGTGGAAAGGGAAGAGACAGTTGCTGGTGAACATGTGTAAGAATAAGGATGGCCAAGTTCTCTGAAGGGACAGCACTTGGTGCCCTTCCCTTTTGTTAAGTGCCCGATGCCAATACTGTGATGGGTTTACACTTGTCTGGGAGCCAACCCCACAAAACCTCTCCCTCACCCAGGCATGGGGAATAGAATTAAAGGGGTAAAGGGGAAAAGACTCGTGGATTGAGATAAAAACAATTTAATAACTAAAATTGAGAATTATAATATATACAAATATACAAATGAGTGATGATACACAGTGATACTGCTCACTACCCAATGACCAAAGCTCAGCCCGTCCCCGGCTAACGATCCCATAGCAGGGAGAGTCCCGAAACCACACTTCTAGAATGGAGATAAGAGCTTGAGTGGCCCAGACCAAGAGCTGACTGAGGTGGGGGAGACAACCCGGCGAGAGGGACCACCTGGAGAAAGCCGACCTGGAAAAGAGAGCTGACCCAGAGGCAGAAGGGATGAGCTTCTGGATGGTCCTCACCTATATACTGGGCATGCCGTGCATGTTATGGAATAGACTGTTGGCCCCTTTGGTTCTCAGTCCTGAACCTAAGATCAGGCTCAGGCTAGCAATTGGGCTGTGCTCCCTTACAGCTTCTCCTGTACTTGCACAGACACTGGCACAGCAGAGAAGCTGAAAACTTCAGAGAAGCTGAAACAACCTTGACTGTCCTGGCAACAGCTATAAACATCGGTATGTTATCAGCTTTTTTCTCAGCATAAATCCAAAACACAGCCTCTTACTAGCTATTATGAAGTTAACTCTGTGTCAGCTGAACCCAGGACAAATGCATAATTATGTGATCATGAGCATCACCACCCCTTTACACAAGATCCTGATCTTATTAAGTGTAAGATGAATATGAATGACAAAATGTAAGGAATGAATATGAATAACAAAAAGTAAGGAACTAGTAGGACAGTAGTAGGGCAAGCATAATAATGGGTTTGTGGTTTGAGTTTCTCTGTTGCACCCATTCAGAAGCTCAGCGAACAAGAAGGGGAAAAAAAAAAAAGAATGATGCCCTAGAGAAGTGGAAGATGCCCTTGCTTGCGCCATTGAGTCCCTTTCTGAGCGGCTGGACAGTTCGCTTAAACCTGACTTAGTATGTGGGTTTGGATATCTCAAAGAACGCACCTTAGCTCTGTTTCACAGGAAATAACAAGGAGCTCTGATTTCAGCATATAAAGACGTAAAATGCATACAAATGCTATCAAAGTACTAAGTATTATGAAAAATTCACCTCTGTGGGTTTCAAATTAGCACCCTGAAGAATGGATACTCTGTATAATTTCAGCCTTAAGCTATTTATGATTATTCCCCATGTGTGAGATGGAGTTACCTCACAGAAGGACTGTGTAGATAATTTCATTAGCTTCTGTAAAAAATGCACTAGATGCACTGGCAAACATTTAGAAAAGCTCATGAGAGAATGAACAATTCTGTGTTCAGAACAGATTCAGTAATTAATGAATGGATCCATACACCCAGAATAATGAAGAATAAACAAATAAAATAACATCAAATTATCCTTTCAAGGAATACTCTTTGTTGTTATGCTTCAGCAGACAGGGTTCTGCAAAAATAAATAAGTATACCAGTCAAAACTGTATCACGAGATGTAGGAAGTCCAGTTAATGTAGCCTGAGTCCATTTTGCAATTTCAATGTGGATTTCAGGAGCAGGAGGACGTGTCATTATACAATACCAGATATTTCAATCACAACTTAATTCTTTAGTGTGAATACATCAAGTATGGTTCCAGAAAGTTTTTCCTTAGTAGTTACTCTCATTAAAATAAAATGTTTTCTTTTGTGACTCCAATGAGGTGGAGGTAAAGATTTCATTTAGTTTCAGAGAAAGGAAGACTGAAGCTGTTTACTATGCTCCTAAATGAAATGTATCCTAAACTCATCTGAGATTTTTATCACTATTATTATTAGTTGATAAAAGCAGACTTTGGAACTGTACTGCTGTGTATACTTTTCCTGGTGCTTTTTAAATGAATAATATCATCTGTGTATACCCCTGTCACACTTTCCAATTTTTCTCTTCTAAAAAGCATTGCGTTTAGTTACTCCATCTCAAACAACAATCACATCTTGAAATATATTGCTGCTTTGGCATAAGGAAAATAACATAAACCTGAAGCTCTTTTCTTATATTTTTTCAGAGCACTAGACACACAACTTTCTTCAATACAGATTTGACAGCATTTATATGTTTTTTTAAAGTTCCATTGAATGTAATAAATCTCTTGAGCTCAGCTTCTCTACCTGGCAGTTTCACTGTGATCCCTTGTTACACATAAAAGTTAATTGTCTTTAAGGACAGTTTATGTAAAAGAAAACACTTTGGGATCAAAATAGTGACATAGTTAGCTGTGTCATTAAAACCTTTCTGAACATAATGATCACTGTCAGGCACACAGGAATCACAGACTATTGTGCTTCTTTCAGTTTTAAATTACATAAAGGGTCAGAATATGTTGTCTGAAAGTCATCACACAGAATCAGCAGTGACCACCTTCTCCACAAACGAGGCATTATTTCATAATAATTCGAACAGCAGCACCAAGCTGACAGTTCAGGTGGAAAGAATATAAGAAGGTGAATTATTATTTGCTATGTCTTAACTCATTGCTACTGTGAGCAAATGAGAGCTCAGAAAATGAAGATATGCTCATGTACCTTGCCTTGAGTGTCTGTTCAGTTTAGCCACAAGAGTTTAGGAAAGTTTAACACTGAGTACTGCTTGGTTGTCACCTATTACTTGTCCATTGGAATGATGTAAACTCAGGTCTGTGTTTTGAATAGTTTGATGGATATGGCTACAGAGAGCACAATATGTACCTGTATACATTTCTTTCATATACTATGTTGATTTTCTAGGAGCATGTTAACTTCAAAAGTCCCAATGATCGCAGCTATATAAGAATTTTGTAGCATGTGAATAGCTGTGGCACATATCTCAGTTTCACACAATGTGGTGTGATATAACATAAAATAATGAATGGTTTCAGAAGAAGTGAGTCTTGTAAACAGTAATGAAAATATGAATAGAAGATAATTTGCACAAACAATCATTGACCTGATTGATATTGGCCTACAAATAATGCCACCCTACATTCAAAATAAGGAATTAAACCAAATAATCACATTACGTTAGGTGGATATTGTACCTTTTTTTAGGTTAAATATAGAAATATAGACAAGGAGATTTGCAGAAATTCAAAACTGGGAAGGTAAAACACCTAACAAGAATCTGGATTTTTGTTATTAGAAAAATAAAGGTGAAACTAAACTTAATTCACCTGGCTGTTTAATTGACAGAAAAAAATCAAATATTTATGTAGCTTGGCAATCGTTACCACTTTTTATGAGGAAACCTCTGCAATTGCTCTATAAAATGATAGTTCTTAAACATTTGGAACTTGTGATGGGTTAGCCCTTGGCTGGTGGCC
>NW_010108775.1:0-1294 GCF_000699245.1 Pterocles gutturalis
ATATATGTTATTTTTATATATAGCTATTTTTATAGATATATTATATAGTTAATATTTTGGACCTGCTGCTGTCAGGTCTGCTCATGGCAGCCTTTTACTCTCACCTCTGGACTTTTACTATCGCTCTCTTAGAGTGATGTTTAACATCCGAAAAGATCAGACCCAACCTCAGAAATCTTCCCCTGACTCAAAAACGGATGGAAACCCAGCACAGGAATGAAATAACCTGGTCAAAGTAACCCATAGTCGTTACACAGTATTTACACCATGCGTACGAATCGCAACTGCTCATTTTGCTATCGAACAGATGGGAGCATTGAGTTCATTGTTGGAACACATCATGTGCTGCTTAAACAATTCTTGGTGGAAGGCTCTGCAAAGAAAACAAACATGTCTGTTCCGTAGAAAAGTGTTACAAAAGAAAACTTAATGGAGCTGGCGGCTAGGAAGGGATCGTGGTGGGTCTGGGTTGTCCAAGTTATTAAACAGAGCTCGCCGCAGACAGACCTTTGCAATTTGGGTAATTATAATGGGAATGAACAGCTGTTGATATTTCCCAATTTCAAATGTACATGAACTTCTTTGAGGACCATGCCATGTAGATTTAGTGGGTCCCATTTAAGTTTAAAACTCTGCATAGATTTAAAAGTAGAATTCTTCCTCTTTGTAAGGACACTGGGGACAGTGACCGCCTTTTACTAGAAGTTTGATTACAAAATAATCTTCTTCCAACGTACTAAAAAAAAAAAAATCATCAAGGTCAAGCACAGATTGTGTCAAAGACTGTAAGTCAACTAGCTACCCACTGTCATTATACTTTACATACCTTACTCCCTTTTCCCTGACATGCCTTCTGTGAGTATTCCCATCTAATAGCATTTTACCACCCACACATCCATGATGTTTTAACAGAACCGGAGCTGAACAGCAAAGCTGACCCTCTTTAGAAACATCTCTCCATCTATACATGTAATTATTGCAGCACACATTTGTGGGGAATGCACAATGTGCTGTGGAGGATAAGTATGATGATGAGAATTACTTCTAAGTTCCCGATGATAAGAAATGACACGTCCTCCAGATTATATCTGAAAATGTTCCCCACGGTGGGAGTTGTCTGGCATGCCGGGGAGGGCAGAAACAGAATAGCATCATTAAGGTTGGAAAAGACCCCAAGGATCATCAAGTCCAACCCAACACCACCTAACTCACTAACCCATGTCCCCAAGCTCCACATCAACACGTTTCTTGAACCCCTCCAGGGATGGTGACTCCACCACTTCCCTGGGCAGCC
>NW_010108775.1:1405-13559 GCF_000699245.1 Pterocles gutturalis
GCACCCCCCTCACTTCACCCTCCTTTCAGGCAGCTGGAGAGAGTGATGAGGTCTCCTCTCAGCCTCCTCTTCTCCAGACTGAACCCCGCCAGCTCCCTCAGCCGCTTCTCGTCAGACCTGTGCTCCAGACCCTTCCCCAGCTCCGTTGCCCTTCTCTGGACCTGCTCCAGCCCCTCAATGTCCTTCTGGTGGGGAGGGGCCCAAAACTGACCCCAGGATTCAATTGCACTCATTGACTCTGGAGAAGCAGCAGATGAAGAGAAACGTGTTTCAGGGTTGATAGGAAATTAAGTCCATTCTGAATTGCACCCATCACAGACATTACCTGAGCCACCTGCCCACTCCTAACGTCCCTTTAGTGTCACTCGCATCCTCAGAACCTCCTGTGACCACAAGTCCCCAGATGGAGGTTTCTCCATATTCCTACTAAAGGGTTACAAAGCCCTTGAAGAGCAAAACCAAAATGCTCAACCAGCCCCCTCCCAATATTTCCATGGGTCAGCTACCTAACAGGGAAAGAAAGAATGCAAAATGCAGTAGTAACTCTGTCCACCGAGAAGCAAACCGAGATGGCCACCCATTTCACTGAGCTGCAAGTCAACTCAGAACGCTTCAAGAAAGCCCATGAATTATTCTATCACTGAAGGAGGATTTCAGATGCTTTTTGTCTCCCGTCAATACAAATCTGGCTGGGCTCAGTAAGTTATATTAAATGCACATGTATCTCCTTCAAGCCACATTTCATGCTCTCCAAACATCTTTCTCTAAATTAGATCCTTTCATATTCCTTGAAAAGCTCAGTTCTTAATTAGGAAACAGTTCTGATTTTCCATTTTCATTAATTCATTTGATTTCAAGAGTTTGAAGCCAGAGTAATTGCAACTAAATGAAACTTACTGAATGGCAGAAAGATACAATCACTTTCAGATAATGAGAAATTTAAGAATTTTTTTCAATGCAAGTAAAGGGTAGGTCTAAATGTCCTGGCTAAACTGAATCCTTGACAATGCAACAATCTCCAGAAAAGCAATGATATATGTTTTGCTTCTCTGAATGAACTCGGAGGGTTGGCTAGATTAACGCTTAAATCACTTAATTATTTGGCTTAATCCACATGCTGTCCTTCACTTTCAGATCCCTCCTGCTCCCCTCCGATCGCACTGCTCCACCACACCAGGTCTGTGCCAAGATCTCTGAGCTCAGACTTCATTCTCTCTAAACATCTTTTCATATTATGTGCCTCAGATTAAATCTTCTTCACTAATTTGTTATTGCAATCACAGATGTGCTTCTGGATTCAAGTTGCCTTTTGCATCACAAGTACTGGAATGCAAACCAGAAGTGAGGAGTCGGTATCTAATTTCCCCTCTTTCAAACCGTAATTTGTCTCTGATGATCTTTTGAAGATGATGAATGAGTTCTACAAAGACAGATAAAATATTAATATTTTTTAAACTAATGGAAGCGGAGATTTCACCCCAGTCTCGGGCTACTCAAGATAACTTGACGAACTTTCCAAAGCTGTACTTCCAAGACACATGAATCATTTTTATATCCTGGAATGTGCCCTAAGAGAAAGAAGGATTTGAAGATTTCCTAGTAAAGCAAATGATATTGCAAACCTGTGGGCAGCATCCTTCATTTTTCTGTTTAATTAGGAAGAGCCTTTCCTTACAGATACCCCATCTATACATTCACATTCTTGTAGAAAATAAATGGCACAAAGCAGTGTGGAAAGCTCAGAGCACTCTTCGAAGAAAGCACTCCTCAGAACAAAAACACATGTTGTATTCTGAATGATACCCAGAGATTCAGACTATTAATGGCCAACATATTTCTTGCCACAAAGGCAAAGACAAAACACAGATGCAAATGCCATTACCATTAATATACACACAAAAACCTGTAAACAAAATGTGTCTACGAATTATAAAATCCATTTTAAAATATATCTAACTGGATTATAGGAAGATGATATGCATCTAATTCCCCCTGTTGATAATTTGCTTAAATATTTTTAATTGCTAACTGAGCTTATAGAAAAATCCATTTCTTTTCTTACTGCCCAAAGGCTCAATAAGAATAAGCTACAAAATTATATTTCTAGAACAAGTTCTCTCATGACATATTAGATAAACTTGTGAGTCTAAAAAATAACCTCTGAATTGAGGTTATATAAATTGATATTAAAGCTCAGCAAAGATCTGCTTTACACTAAATCATCTAGAAACAGCACACCCTTTCTCCATCGAAGGGCATTGAGGTAAATAACTGAAGAGGAGGTAAAAACAGATAATCAATTATTTCAGTTGGCTCCGGGGTTAGCACTGAAATTTTCAGCCCCTTAGAGAAAAAGCAAAAATCAATACAGAACAGTATTTTGAGATAACAAAGAAACATCTCAAAGGCATTTGCAACATGTGATAAAAGTATAAAGAAAAGTCCGCTGTCACCTTCAGCTGCTCTACTACACGGTGTAAACGGACCAGAATATTCCTGTTCCTTTGCTGAACTGACTGCACAGGGTTAGAAAACAGAAAAAATGATAATTCTACAGACGGTCCATAAAACATTTCAACGACCCAACCTCGGTCCCATGGACCAATGCAGCAAAACAGAACGAGCGAGAACATTTTTCAGTTCCGCCACTGGATGCTGGAGTTAAACACCCAAAGGGACTGGGGGAAAATGGACCTGAGAGTAGCTTTGAAACCATGGAAGAAAGCACCAGTCACCTCTGCAACTAAAAGATGAGGAGTAAGTGGAGTTACACGCTGCAAACTCTATTTTAATTATTTTTTATATAACCCGACCTTTTCCCAAGATCTGCCCGTGCATAACCCAGGCTGCCAGAGCATCCCACCATGAGCAAAGACTGCCTGCCCGCCTTTCCAGACACCTTTCCGTTGCCTTTATGTTAACATATCATTCAAGCATGTATTTATAATATTTCCCCGTCTTCTAGTCACTCCATTATTTGTATGAGTCCTGCTCTACTTTTCCCTGTCTTTCCCAATACCAGCAGACAGTGTATTAGCACAGGTAAGGGAGAATAATAAAGATTATCCGAGACAGTCTGTTTTATGTGGTTTTGCCTGAGCAAACACAATAAAGCTCTGACAACGCACTGATTTAAATGTTAGTGATAGTCTCAAATTCTGTTTCTTGTTTCAGTTCTAGACATATTTCTTTTTCCCCCAAGATTTAAATTCTAAAGGAGATTAAAATACAAAATTTTCCCCAGGGATGGGCTACGATACACAGAGTAGGTAGGTATGTGCACTAGATGAATTGTGCGCCATATGCTGTTGAATTTCCATCAGCTTTGGAGATTTATGGTCTTCTGAAGGAAAATTCTCACTTTTAGACACAGAGGAGTCTTCCTTTTTGACCTAGTACTACAAACCAACTATCCTTTGTAGCAAAAAGGGGAAAAAAAAAAAAAAGGGAAAGATAAAATGAAAACAGAAAAATCATATTTTCCAGCTTAGCGCTGGGAAGAGTTGGTAACCACAAAAGAGATATATTACTGAGAAGCACTGAGTGAAAAAATCTGTTGAACACCTGAAAATTTCTAACAAGAGGCCAACCACAGCATTATCTGCCCCAAACACGCCACGCTCTGCATCCCGTCTACTTCCTTCATTGCTACTGACACAAGAAAAAAAGATATTGAAAGGGGGGGGGAAAAAAAAAAAAGACTAACAACCAGTTCTGGAGGGAATATGTTTTCATTCAGACGATCCTTTTTTTAAAAAAAAAAAAAAAAAACACAACTAAACCAATCCAGAACCCATCAGCATGTCTCTGTTCACTGCTAATTAAAAATAAGACAGCTCTGCAACACAGCCCATGTGATCCACCAGGACTTTACAACCCCAGTGTCCCCAAATGTGTTTCGAATTACTCCGTGCTTATTGTAAACAGTTGAAATTGTCATTTCAGGATTTGGTCTATTTATGATGCACTGCAGTTAAATCCTCTCCTCCCTTCCTGAAAATCTCTGGAAGCTTTGATGCTTTTCAGGGTAACAGATGACACAGATACGAGCCTGTCCCTGCCACCCAGCCTTGCTCACGGCACTACGCTCCCAGGAAACCATCGAAGGGCCACTGGTGAAACCTGATTATTTCAGTGTTTTCCATAAAACCCAGGAAGATATACAAAAGAGACCTCACCCCGCTTTCAAAAAATTAATCTCCCCATGCAAGTTTTGTTTGTAATATTTTATAGTATCTACTTCGCAAAGAGGCAATAATGGAAGTGCTACTACAAGACACAGTCAACAGTTCACATGGACACCATATTTTTTCATAACCTGTCTCAACAGGCTTATACATCTCTTGCTTGAACCTCCAAAATTCCTCAAAGAATGGATTTCCTCAGGCTGTCTACTACTATCTTCTAAAACTATCTTGCACGTTCACAAGAGCCTCTATCACTGCTGCGATGAGGCAGGGATGTGCCACTATCTCCATTTGCAGATGAGCAACTACAGCACAGAGAAGCTGGTTGATTTGTCCATGATTATGTGGGAACTCTGCAGCACAACACAAAATTGAACAAGACCTTCTAGAGCTGTAACTACTTCCTCCCTAAACCAAACCTCTCCAGGTTATAAATATCCCAAGCTCCACGGCATCCTGATCCACTTCAGGACTTTCAGTGTCCATCCTTGAATTAATTATAAATATTAATTAATTAATAATAAAATTGAAAAGAACAAAGAAAAGGCTCAACTTCTGCTAGGGCATTTTTCTCTTTCTTTAACATTACAGTTAATGTTTTGGTTGTCTATGTATTATTTAGAGTCCGGTTCTAAGTTGTAGAAAACTAGTAACTAGAAGAGAAAGAAAACCTATGGGGCAACAAAGTCGGCATCCTAGGCAAGAAACAGAAGTGTTCCCTATGAAGTTTTAGGTATTTAAAAACTCAGAAAAATCCACATCTTCTTATTTGAAATGTAAAAATGGCAAACGTTTTCAAAGCAGGTTTCTACAAAGGAGAAAGAATGGTCTCCCCTTTATCTCAAATCATAGAAAATGTGGCTTATGGGACCTCAGAGGTTCCTGCCCCGTGTCAGGATCAGCTATACCATGAGCAGCTGTTTCTGGCTTCTCTGAAAATCAAGTGCACTTCGAGAGACTTCAAAGCTTCCCTTCCTCACTCTATGCATGTAAATAACATCCTTTCTCGTTATCTTCCTTACTTCCTGCCTTGTAAGGCCATTATTCTGTCCCAGTTCTTGGGTCCCCATCGCGGGCCATGGTTTCAGACCTCCAGCGATTCCCTGCACGCTTTACCTACACCCAGGAGTACTCCAACCACTAGATTATTAATGAACAGGTTTGCACCCCACTGTTGCTCTTGAGCCACTCAACACTCCCCCCCTTTTTTTTTTTTTTTTTTTCGGACAGCAATAAGTCCAACCTTCCATTGAGGTATGCACCTGAGTTACTCAATCACCACTCCTCGATATCCAACCGGACTTTGAGAATAGGAGAAAGCCAGAATCTTCTTGGAAAGTCTTTTTGGAAATTTTCATCCAGGCTCACCAACATATAAATAGAGAAGGGCTCTGGAGGGGCTCCCCCAGCTGTGCTGATTTCCTGAGATGATGAGGGAAGGAGCCTTTCAGATCCATACCACAAAGCTTACATGAGAAGTCTTGCTCACCAGAAGACCGAGGAGTTTCAGAGAGGAGCTCAGATGGAGAACTCATCCAGGTGCACAAAAAAATAACATTTAAGGACTGAATAAATTGGTTACACTCAGACAAAAAATTAGAGCAAAGATGCCACGTGGGTGCTCATCCCCGGAGGGACTCCGAACTGCCTGAGCTGAGGGATGCTGATGATTCCCTCTGACAACAGTGATGTGCTTTTACATAGAGACTGAAGGTGTATCAACTGCCCCCTCAAAACAACTCAATCAAATTTTAGTTTGCAAATCAAAACTCCCAGATAAGAATACCTTGCACACACAAACTTTACCTTGGGCTAAATACATTGGACGAGTTATTTCCTTTCCATATACCAAGGCTGTGACGGTGAAATTGCATCAACAGACAAGATACAGCTCCTTCAAATTGAAGAAGCAAATTTGCACATTCCAAGAGATGCAGAGGAATGATTTTGCTGGATAGGTAAAGACAGCAATAAATTGCCATATGACTTTATTTTATGCTGAATAAATTTCTCACTAGCTCACGGTAGACTGTGAGGTGCCAGCCAGCACATCAAAAAAAAGATCACGAAAGTAATTCAACTACTGCTCTTGAGGAACTTCTGAAACTCACCACTATGACAAGAAAATATACGTACATAATATAAAAATATAGAATGTAAAAACGTAAAATGGCACGGTGGCTGCTGAAAAAACAAAGCATACCGCGGTATTTCCAAATCATTTGTCTTGATCGTGACGGCTAATGGAAGAATTCACATTCAGCTTCAGTAATATACCTTGGTGAGACTCAGCTTTGTGTTTTACCGGGGATATATCGATTCGTCTTTCACGAATCAAAGAAATCAGAGAAAAGATTTTGCTGGAAAAACAAACCAGCATTGCCTTTGAAGACTTCAAGCAAAGACTGGACACTTGGTCTAAATTGTTTGGCAACGAAGGCTGCGAAGAATTTTTTTGTATTTCTGTGCAAAAAAAAAAAAAAATTCAATCTCCCTTTTTTATTTGATCAAACTTATTAGAATTATAGGAATTAGTGTTCAGCTCTAGCACACAACAATGGAGGAGCCCCACAAGACATTTATTTCATACACATTAGGCAAAATAGCTGTAGCAGATGATCCTTTTTAAGCTCGTTAATGACAATGCAGATAATATCCACCCTTTCAATGAGCAAATACTGGTTGTTGGGTTTTTTTTTTTACAATTTTTTTTTTTTTTACTGCATAGTTCTAAAATTACAACAACTCTATCTACATATATGATGCTCACGACATTGGCAAGTATGTCACAAGGACACACCGATAAGCTCTCTGCTGCTAATTATAATTCCTTCCTAATAACAGGTCCTAGCAAAGCAGAAACATTGATAGGAATTTCACACAATGGTATATAACTTCCCTCTCAACTACTTGATTTTGTGGTTCGATTTCAACACACAACCTTTTTCAGCCATTCTTTCATCAGATATTGCTGGAAAAAAATTTTAAACCATGATTTTCTAGCTGAATCTTGAGACAAGCTTGGAACAGGGTCTCTATGTATGTATAGATGATATAGACAGAAGTATAGGTATCAACATACCTACCATATCCATATAGAGACAGCAATTCAGCAATGTGGTGGGGAGGCCTCAGGAACCTCGTTTAAAGAAATGACTCAAATGCAGCTGTCATTCTCTCAATCTCAAACACACAGATCGGGAGAAACTGCTAAATACTAATTCCGTGAAGGCTGAAATTAGGGTTGATTTCAATTCGACGCATAGAGATTTGTTTTTTAAATTAGGTAATAAAAGATGTATGGAAGCGTGTTAAAACTAATAAAATCAATTTGAAAAAATAAATTGATGCTTGATGATTAAATTGAATATTTGAGAGCAGTAAAAAAACGTACAGATGAAAGAAAAACAGAGAATACACTAAAATATTATTTCTCAAAGTGTTCCTTAAAATAAAGTGTTTTCACGTCAATGTTAATCTCCTTCAAAGAAAGGGGATCGTGCTAAACTCAGACTGATTTATACGGCTCATCATACACTATAAAAATCTCAATTAATGTTCTTTCTAGTACTTACAAGCTGCTCCTAAATTGCCTCCAAGATTGTAAGTGAAAATCCTTGTACACAGCATTGCAAACACTCCTCCTCTTTAATTCTTTGAGATCTCAAATCTTGACGATATTTGTTCCCTTGTTCTGACAACACATGTGTGACTTCTCCACACATGCAAGACATCCCTCTTTCCCCCAGAACGGCAAATCCTTGCTCCCTAAAAGTTGTACAGCAAGAGTACGAATACAAAAAACTCCTTTTAAGCTGAAAAAGGCCATTACCAAACCCAAAGTGATGTCCCACAGCTTGGATTAAACTTTATTCTCATTTTAAAGACAGAAAAGGGCAAGACAATAAAAGGGGAGATGTTGGAGTGTGCAAAGCAAAAAATTTAGGTTTCTGTCTTAAAAAAAAAAAAAACAAACCATCTGTTTTTATCCATATCTTCCATTTGCCCTGTGTGACTTGCAGTGTTCCCAGGCTCTTGATGCTCGGTCTCCGTAGAGCAGCAGTTTCCTTTCCTCTCTCCCTCCTATGGGGATCCTGGGAAACAGCGACTTTGCTCTGGAGAGCTCCCGCAGATCACAGTTTAAACCAGTCCAGCCCTATTCCCTTTTTTTTTTCCTTTATGATCAACATACCATGGCAGTAAGCAATTCTGCACTAAGTGTGCAATTTAAAAAGAAAAAAAAAAAAAAAGGAGGTCAATATTTCAAAATATCTTTTTCTTGCCATTGAAGCCTTGTACAACCAGAAATGCTAATGTAATAAATAGAAACTCAATAAAGTATGAAATGTAATACTTATGTTTAATTAGGGGCATTTGAATTGATTTTAATTTCTCTCTGCAGGGTGTATTTTTGGGGTCTGGTTTTGTTTTTTATTCACAGCAATTTCCATGTATCTCAAGAGCTGCTTCACCAACAAACATGACATCTCTTGGCAATAACAGGTTAAAATTGACTTTGCCCTCTGACTATAACAGAAATACCTCTGCAAGCTAATGAATGTAACAGGCTGGTCTGTTCCCGAATAAACATTCTAGGGATTTCCTGAGGTGTTGTTTTGTTTTGTCTTTTCTTCCCCCCCCCCCCCCCCCCCTCTTTTTTTTTGTGTGAAAAATGCTGCAGTGCTGTCACTGATCTACCATCTTTTTAATTGAGGGAAAAGAATTTGGAGAGCGTAGCCAGCTTAGAAGCTATTTCAGTCAAAAATGTGTATAAGTTGTCTTTCTATACACTTTTGAAACTGAAAAAAAAATACATTTACACAGCTTCTGGATATTCATTTTATAGAAAAAAAAAAAAAATCTTTAAAGCTTATCCAACTCATCTCCTCCTGCCAGCTTTCCTTGCCAACTCTTTCTCAGTAATGCCAGTAAATGCCAAAAAAAGTCTGGTTTAAACAACGTTTCTGCCTGTTGAAACCAAGAGAAAGGCAGTTTCTGTTGGAGATACTCAAGTTAGGGGATCCCACTTTTTCTTCTGCTGCTGAAAAAACGCCCCTTGACCATGTCAGGGTAGGCAGGAGGGAGCGTGCAACGTTCAAACAATAATACGTTAGAAGTTGCTTTGAGGACAAAATTACACAGTTCCTCTTATTGGCTTTATCCCGCAATAGATTCATTTCCAGCAACTCCCCTCTCCTTTGAAAAAGGCAGGTTCAGTATCTGCCAAGGAAACGGTCCTTTTTTGGGGCAGGGAGGCTGTGGCTGTTTAGATTAACACATCGAAGAGCTTTCGCCTCATCGTCACCTGCCAGGAGTTGAAGCAGACCGCCTTCGGCAGCCTTTCTCCTTCAGTACAAGATGTACTCCGTGTGAAAACATCGAGGGAAAGATGATGGAAGGGGTGAAAACTAAAGTAAATCATGTCATCCGCGAGACACCAGCATAGGATGGCAGCCAAGATCGCTGCCCAAAGGAGCCTGCCATCTCCAACACTCACACAAATGAAGTGTGGCCGGAAAATAACATCCACCAGCGTGCACAACCCAGGCACCTCAATGAAGATCTGATCCTCCCCGAGCTAGGCACAGCTTTGACTCAAAACCATTCCTCCTGTGCCCACTTGAATGGCCTTGGGTAACCAACACAATTCTCCTGAATATTAAAATTATCTCTAAGCTTCGTTTGAAACACATAAAGCAAAATGCTGCCATCTCAGAAGGAGGCAAATCACTCCCGACAGTGGGAGTGGCTGGGGAAGGGTTTGGCAGGTTCATCTCAAAAAGATCATTTTTGTGCTGAAGAGCTCCTCAAAGGATGCGGTCAGTGGAGAGAGAAGGAGCAACCAAGGAGATGAACCCTGCCAAGAAACCGCCCAGGAGCTGCTGGTGGAGGGAGATGGCCAGAAGAGGAAGGGGAACAAGTTCATTCCGCAGAAGCAAAATAAAGTTGATCCTAAGGCAGGAGAAACAGTAAAGGCAAAGGAATGAGGGCAGGAGCTCAGAGCACTTCATTTCCTGAGAGTGATTCAAACTTCAGAGGAAACAACAGATTAGCATCCTGGGACTTGGGGCAGAGGATGAACAGGCCATGGAAAAGTCAGAGCTGGAGATCTAAATGGAGCTGAATGCATTCTGGTCTGCTGGGGAGCAATGAGAGGCGACAAGACCCCTCCTGGGACTCAGTTGCCCCAACAAAGTGACCGTGTGTGTCCAACTGCTCTATCAGGGTGAGCACACAGAATCACCGAATGGTTTGGGTTGGAAGGGACCTTAAAGACCATTGAGTTCCACCCCCCTGCCATGGGCAGGGACACCTCCCACCAGCCCAGGTTGCTCAAAGCCTCATCCAGCCTGGCCTTGAACCCCTCCAGGGATGGCGCATCCACAGCTTCTCTGGGCAACCTGGGCCACTGCCTCACCCCCCGCACAGGAAAACATTTCTTCCCAATATCTCATCTCAGTCTCCCCTCTTTCAGCTTAAACCCATTCCCCCTCATCCCATCCCTGCACCCCCTGATCCGTAGCCCCCTTTCAGCACTGGAAGGAGCTGGAAGGTCTCCCCGGAGCCTTCTCTAGGCTGAACATCCTTCAGTGCAACCAGTACCACTAGCAGATTGATCATTACACTGGCCAGAAATACCACCAGCACATCCTTGCAGGATAGGGATGAGATCAAGTCCAGTAAAACGCCTGCAGACCCTGGCAGCACCCCCACCACACGCACGCATCTTCCAAACAGAAACACATCGCACAAATTATCCCCAAACGCGTTACGTCTCCAGTCTCATGAAGCATCATCATGCCACCGTGTCTACGATGCCGTAAATTGCAATAATTTTGTTAAATTAAGCTTTGAAAGCTCGATTATACTTTAAAACTGTGTCCTTGAGGGAAAGCCAGTGCACAAAAGGGACACGGTTTCCTCGAGATAGAAATTGAACACAAGCCTCCTGCTACAATATCAAAACGATACAGCTCATTTGTACCCCAGCTACACAAGCTTTCCAAGAACAACGGGCAGATTTTTTGCAGTCATTTTATTTCTAGAAAAATAGCAACACTTCGAAATCCTTTTATTGTCAAGACACCACTACTGCGTTTCAAAAAGGCGTATTATCAATCCTAATTATTTTTTCTTATCAAGCTTTAAACTGCATATAACCTCTATGATTTCTCATTATGAATCTGAGAGATGAGAAATATTCCTATAGAAGAGGTAAATCAACTGGGGTTTGAGTAAATCACATTGAAATAGAATTATAATTCAACAATAAAGCCATCAGGCATGTTAAAAATAGGACTCGGCGGATCGACCAGCTCGATTTACCTCTTCATCCCTAAAATATACCTTGAGTATAACTCAATTTCCTATGGCCTCCTGAGATAAGGGTCTCACCACAGCCTACGCCAGCAGCTCTTGGTTTCCATGGTCTTCCCCTGCTCAGAGGACTTGAGAAAGCCCCAAGTTCTTCCCCTGTCACCCGCAAGCCTTTGCAGGAGCTGAGCTCTCCATCTACGGAGAGCACACGATGGGGGAGAGCCTGCTGTAGGCGTTGCGTTGCGTTCGGTTTGATTCAAGGCAACCCCAATAAGAATTAAGAACAAGGGAGATTCTCCTTTCGCTTGTAAAAAAAAAAAAATAAATAAATAAAAAAAAGTGATCACATGTTCATAGCTGGAAAGCAAAATCTTCTTTTAATCCAGCACTGAAATTCATACCTTACGCTCGCAAGATCTGTTGCAAGAGACGTGAAATAGCCAAGAATAAGCTAAATTAATTCAATATGAAAATGCCTCAGTACAAGCACTTTACAAACCCAGCGTAATGCCGCATAATTGTGAGAACTTAGTTTAATTTTAACACCACGTTAAAGGGTTTTTTAGCATTAACTGCATCATTAAGATCAATTTTTTTTTTCCCATTTTATTACGGAAAGTATGATCTGTTTGTTTGGGTTGTTTGTTTTT
>NW_010108775.1:13593-13880 GCF_000699245.1 Pterocles gutturalis
CCAGTAGAGAGCATTGCTTCAGCCCCATCACCTTACAGAGAAACATATGAATGGATTCCTCGAGCTCAAATCTGAGACACTACCTCATAGCCGGTGGGTCCCGGGGCAGCAAACGCAACAAAGCACTTCTGCAGAGCCCCATCGCGTACAATGGCTGGCAGAGGGACGCCGGGTGGTACGGGGAGACAGCTCGCCCAAGACTATTATATCACTGGTGATCTTTACTGGCCAAGTATGACAAAATTCCTCCCAACAGCTCAGCGTGATACAAACTCGTGAAAGGGACT
>NW_010108775.1:13927-17892 GCF_000699245.1 Pterocles gutturalis
TCTGGTGGATGGTTAATATAAACCACTCCATTTTCTGTTTGGTGAAATAGCAATCTCTCGCAATAATATCTGCTATTTATATAGTGCATAAACAAGGGCGCAAAACTTTACAAACCTCACACACTGTATCAGTTAAGCTAGAAATGAAATGGACCGTTTGCTGGGATGAATCCCAATTGCTTAACACTTCCCAGTATGCCCAAGCCTTTCAGGCAGGAAATGAATCCTAGTACATCTCCTTGAAACTAGGGCACTGATTCAGTGCAGACAGAGAAAAGAATTTCCCCTCCTCAATCACCGGCACCAAGATTTGATTGGTGGTCCCAGCTCCAGGAATTTCTCAAGCCTGTAGCTGCTATGTGAGATCCAGCAAGCCTCCAGCACCAGGATACACCTACCAACACTTGTAAAAAAATTCATAAATGGAATTATCAGGTCGATCGGTTGGTTAACACAGGCACGGCTGAGAAGAGAATACACTTTCCTTCTGCGGGGACCCCCTCTTGCACAAGACAAGGTGACAGGGATGGCTTTAGGATGCTTGTGCTCACCCAGGGAAGCAATCCAGCCCTACTAGCATCATCACAGACATCCCACCGAGTACCAGAGGAGGTGACACGCTCCCTTTCCTCATCGCTTCCATCTAAAAATTCTTTCTGAATTAAACAAATGCAGACGAGTCATTAAATAATTGGAACTAATTAGCCCTTGCAGTGGCCCTACGAGGCAGGGGTACAGGTAGAATACAAAGCAAAAGAAAGAACAGATTGTTTACTAGGCTATTAATTTAATGACTAGCAGGTTACTAATTAAAGGCTCAAGGAGCAGATCTCCCAGAGCATTTTACCGAGGATTAGTGCAGCTCCTCACACGGCGAGGCTGCCGGTGCCAAGCTGCATTCCCAGCTGATGACACAGCCCGAGCAGCGTGCACGGCTCTGCCTCTTCTATACGATCCTCATGAGTCATAAAAATATGGAGAGGACTATAAATCCTGTTTATGCCTCTCTCTCTTAAGATATGTAAAACAACGATGTAAAAGAGCTATGAAAGCTGTCCTCTCAGTCTTCAAAGACGTGTTTAAGCAGCGCTGTATGAGTCCCCTTAATACAATTGTCTGGAAGTCTAAACTTTGGTAATTATTTCAAATGAAAAAGAACAGCAGGAGGCTCTGGTGAAGGGAATATAAACAATTATCACTTGCACGAAGGCTATGCCAGTTACGAAATAAACTTGAATGGGTTTGCTCTTGAAAACCCTGAGCGCTAAATTAATTATCTGACATAGCAGGCTTCTCAGCTGTGCTCCATGCATCAAACCCTATAGCAGAGTCACGCGAGAACGTCAAGAGATGGAGCAAAGAGGGGAAACGGGAACGGGCACGGAGATCTTGTTAAATTGGGGTCTAATGGGTGCACCAAGAAATTCAGAATAATGCTGAAGCTGGTGAGCACACCGTAGATCAGGATGACAGACTATGATAGACCAGTTTGGCCAGTTTGCAAGAGAAATGCAATACTGCAAGAGCATAAAGCTGGGATCAGGCGGGTAAGGCTCACCGCTGCTTGGCAGCTTCGAATATGTTCTTGGACGTCCAGCATTACTGTTGTGACTTTTAAACAAATTTCAAGTTATTTCTTGTTCCTTCCATTGATTTTTCATTTCAATGGCAAAAATCCCTATTTCAGTAGGTGTTGAATCAGACCTTTACAGGAAAGGCATGAAAAAAATGCAAAAAGACGAAAAAAAAAAAATCAGCGTTAATACCCGATACATTTGATAAAGCTCGAGAATCATAAAGATAACTAACAACTGTCAGAGCACACGATGCTTTTACAGCCAGCGGAAAATTTCACATTGAAATTCAAGTAATCAGTGTCCAGGATGACATACAGATAATCAGGATTCTGCTGGTTGTTTACGAACGCGATCCCTAACACAATACTTCATGAGTGAGGCAGGCAGAAACGCGAAAGCTCCTTCTTTGCAAGCTCGATGAGATGCAATGCGTGCTAAGCAGTAAAAAATGGTAATGTGCTGCCACTTTGCATGCAGCATCTTTTCAGCTGTGACAAGCACACATTTAAAAAACCAGAAGAAATAAAGTCTAAGTATATATTTATAGCTGGCCTTCATCTTTAGCTTTGCATGTCATTGTTAGAGTTTATATTTAAAGTACAACATAACACCAAGAAAGAAAAAAGCGTTGCTACAAGAAAAGGAACTCATCTTCTCATTTTCCTTTTCCCCTTTTTTTTGAAAACACTTCTTTTAAGATTTCGATTTGCAAACCTTATTTATGCCAGCCCAGCCAAAGGGAGGAAACTGATTCCCACTAGCTCTGAACCTGGCCTTGAAAGCTTAAATTTGGCGAAGCACTTTTCATGTCCTCTGAACCCCTCCGCCCCTTCCCCAAGGGGAAACAAATTTCTGATTTCTTTGGATTTACATGCCATCGGTGTTGGAATCACAGCTGTTCTTCACCAGGGAACCCTCTGCAGGTCTCCCCATCCTCTCTCCCCACCATGGGCATCTTTCTTTTCCTTCGCTTGTCTCTAACCTCAACAGCAACCGGTCTGAATCTCCTGGGGTGTGGAAAACCATCCAGTTTCCACCACCGAACGAGAGGTCTAACTCTCTGCAAGGTGCTTTTCCAATGTACTTTTTCAATACTGAGGTCAGTGGCAGTACTTTACAAGAGTCAGGTGAGACTCGTGATCCAAGTGGATGAAGGGTCTAACCCATCGACAGGTTGTGTACATCTACTTTCTCATCGTTAATTGTTTTTAGGAAGTTACAGAGCAAAATTTGCTCGTTGCCCTCTATACATCACCCAAAGTGAATGTTAAAATCCAAGCTCGTATGCTTTTAGCAACCTCAGAGGATTAAATCTTTCAAAGCACTGGATCAGCCCTCTGATCTTACCCAAGTCCTTGCAGGTGCCAGCAATGGCATTACAGACCCTGCGCAGCCAAGACCAGAGAAAAACCCCACCTGAGCGACAGATGCCACAGCCCCAGGACTCTATCTTTACTTGCAAAATTGATCCTATCCTACACGCACAAAATGCTTTCAATTTCCCAGAAACTCAGCGCATTGTAAGATCTGGACTAAACCCTGGACACAAAGCCAACGTCATTAATGAGCGTGTCACTGCGGGAGAAGGAACGTCACTCCAGGGCGATGCCACACCGGGACCCCCCCCAGTGTTACAGATATTTCATGCCTGCCCTGGATGCTCTCTGGCAGGCAGCGTTTCCCCACAGTTACGACCTTTTAAGCACAGAAACAGAGCCAAGAAACCCTTCGTGCCCATGTGAAACGCCTCCTGCCTCGCGTTTGTCTCTCCAACAGAAGGGATGTGCTTCAGGCTCCGGTCTGACACAACCAATATTACCTGACCTACAGCTCCTGCGATGCAGGGATCTGGCACACATTAAGCAGTGTGTGTCCCTAATAGGGTGTGAGGATAAACGCTGAAGCCAAACAGATGGTCTTCTAAAAAACCTTCCTTCGAGTGTTCTGTGTACGAAAACATCACTTACCCAGCTCTCATCAAACTTGGCTTGATTTGCAAGTCTCAAGCCAAGTTTGAAGAAAAATATTCAGCTGGAAACATGCAGGGAAGAGTCTTTTTTTTTTTTCCTCTGCACTTCAGTAATATAAAAATGAAACAATTTTATTCAAACCTTAGAAAAAAATTAAGAAAAACAGAACCCAACCGTCTTGGGTTTAAACCAAGCACTGGCGGAGGGGGGGGGGAAATAAAAATCAATGCAGAATGCAAAGTGATGAACAAATGAAAGAGAGAAGTGGAAAGAGCACCGGAGTTATAATGTATAATGACCTATCAACACATTCTATAATGCACCCAAAATTGCAGCGAAGGCGGAAATCACATCTGCATGGAATATGGGCAGCTATTGTCTGAGAGCAGAGAGCAACGCTGCACAACTCAGGGTCCTG